>NW_024041039.1:23225106-23255106 GCF_014851395.1 Micropterus salmoides | reverse complement strand
CCAGAGACTGCACACCTGCACTTTATCCAACCATTAACTTCAATTTATAAGAATTGTTATTTGGCATTGGTCGTAATCTACTTATTTTGCATTTATGTCCTTGACTGCAGATTGCTGCTGCTTGTCATCATCAGTGTATTCTTGTGGCCTGTCTGCCTGCAAACCTAAATTTGATCAATTATGGGTTTCTAGCTTCTAGGAAAACAACTCTGACGAATTTGAAATGTGCAGAAACTGGGATATTTCTCAGCAGAAAACAGGTTGACTGAATGTTTGAAGTTGTCAGATTTCATGATGGTTCCAAGAGCAACAAGAGAGCATCCATATTGCCATATTCTCCTGCTGTTACCACCATTTTTTAAAACTGCGTGTACATCTGTTATTTTAAGGGTACCTGTTGAACAAAAAACAAGAACATTTTTCTTTGTATTGTGTGATTTGCACAGGATTTCTAGATCTTAATAATTAAGTCTTTAGAGGATTTCAAGAGCAAATCTTTGGGAAAGAATGTGCCCACTGGTGGTTGCAGTCAAACAAGTCACAGAACAGAACACTTTATTGGCAATGGAAACATTTACATTGTCAGAGGAGGCGTGAAATATAAACATGTACATTAACAGATGAGTTGTGCTATTAATATATATATATTAATATATATATATATATATATATATATACATACACACAGATAAGTAAAATTTTATAATGAAAGAAGAAGAAAATTATAATAGCAAAAAATGTAGACTTTCTATTATGCAAATACAAATAAGTGAGATGATGATGTCCAGGATAATCATTTTATCTTTTAGTCTTCTATTTTTTATCAGCTGCAGTAAATTAAGTGCACTTTTCAATTTCCCAATTTGACCACACACACACACAAACACGCTCCTAGTCCAGACCTCTCTGGGCTCTACCAAAGGCTAAAACATCCATTTAAGATAGACGGAGTGTATTCGAGTCACTCATTTCCACTTGTCGCATGAATAATGCAGTGAAGACAGCTGATGAGGCACATTTAGCTGTCAAGTTGAGAGGCAGGCACACAGTTACATAAGACGAGCGCTGTGGCTGAGGATGTCTGACAAGCCGGCCTTTGAAGAAAGTACCCCCACCACCACCTTCACCTCCTGCTGGTATTCCTCGTCATCCTCGAAAAGGCCTGAACTCACCACCTTGCCAGGGTCTGCCACTAAAGGGGACGTACAGGCATGATGAAAGAAAGTACCAATTTAAATTGGATGAAGCTACATTATCCCAGAGGGCTTATTATTATTAACCAGATTGAAACACGGGACTACGTTTGACTTTATGACTGGATGGCGTTCTGATGGTCTCTGCTTTCATATAAAGTCATTACACCTGTTTAAGCCCAGTTTTGGGGTTTTATTTTTGTTTTTAATTCCAGTAAAGGATCACACGGTTTATAGGATGATAAAAGTTGACATTGCAAGATACAGGCTCTTTCTCTCGCTCATTTGACATTGACATCATCTCTATTTATAACCCATGTTACCCACTTCCTCTCATATCTATGCAGTGAATATGTGTCCTTTTCTATATTTAATAGCGTCAGTGTGTTTCGAGAAGTGGCTCAGGCCGAGGTCGACACGTGCCACCTCAATCATTTATGAGAGATAATGCAGAGAGCGAAGGTGTGCAGCAAAAACCTGCTCACCTGGGAGACAGAAATTACCAATCAGCAGTACTATAAACCATGCTGCAAGCAGGGAAGCTGCTTTCTTTGTGCATGTGTTCGAGAAAATGCTGATAAACCCTGAAATACCTGAACCTGTTTGTTCACAAAGACTTTTCAGGTGCTAATCTCTTGCATTTCTAATTAAGCAAGGACTTCCTTCCTCGCAGCAACGTAAATGCAAACTTTCAGTCACCATTTATGTAGGAGACAGGAGAAATGTGTGAAAATAGCAAACAAACAAAAAAGTTTTTAAAAAGTCCTTCAAAAAGGACACCTAGATCATCTACTCAATTTCAGCTAATTCCCACCGCAACCTTTAAATAGCACATCCCCGAGAAAAATCGTCCCATTCTTCCTAGTGAGCGCAGAAGCGGATTATGGAATCCCACTCATATTTGGCAGATAAATTGACCTATTATCACCTCCCATTTCCCTCTAAATCTACCGCTCGAGAGCTCCTCAACTTTGGGGAAAAGAGACAGCAGCAATATCCTAGGGCAGGGGAAGCCTCTTTCTCTCCTTTTCTTCTCCTCCCCTCCTCATCCACCTCCTCCTCTCACTCTCTGAAAAGTAATTTAATTCTTCTGCCAGTTTATCGTGTGAATAAAAGAGATGAAGAGGAGGAGAGAAAGAGCTTCAGGGGCTCACAGTTGTTAACTTTGCCCTGCCTTTCTCCCTTGCCTTTCATGCTAAATTACCAAAGCTTGGAGATAACAAACATGTCATGATCACAGCTGCTGTATAGTGGTTTTGAAATATACAAATCCCGTGTATGTCTGACTTTGTAGCTCATCGGCAACCAAATGTAACTCATCTCATGTACACAAGCCCAGACATGCTCACACTCACGCTGATGCATCACTGTTTTGTTTTTTTTCAAATTACACCTGAGTATGACAAAATGAAAATGAATATGAGGTTTAGACAAGGACAGGAAGGGTAAAACAGAGCCCTTTTCACATTATCAGTCATCACACCCCGACATTAACCAGCGTCTGTCTGGGGCGGTCTAACCACAGCCTGACAGAAAAGGTAAGCTCCTGATTAATGATATTTCTCAGCACTGGAATATTCATCTGTGTACAATCACGTGCCTCCATCAGCACTTTCGCCCCGCTCAGCAATGTCACTGTGACTTTGCAGAGCCTGTCCCTACTTGAGGACCATCATATTTTATGTTGCGTTTATGGGCAAACAAACATTACGCACTGTTTCAGTGACCTCAGGGGAGACGGAGAGAGCTGGAGAGAGAGTCCTGAGGCAGGCAGAGAGGTGGGAGATGAGGTATAGCGCTTGAGGGAGTCAATTGGACTTCACTAGAGTAAATGCATCTGTGTCTAATCTATGACTCTGTGTCTATAGGTAACATATAGACTTGTTCAAGGCAACTGAATTGCAATAAAGCTCACCACAACATACCATGACAGCTATCAAGCTGCTTTGAAATACCTATCTTGTACTGTTCCAAGTTACTGACAGGGGGAGCTGTGGCTCTCCTTTTCAGTCCAACTCCACCATGTTCCCACTTAGAAAATCACAAATCAGCACCTACCATGTTACATGCTGTGTAACATCCTTAGCAGTGCACTGTAAATGTGTTTTGATACATGCGAAGATCCTCAGCAATCACAGGGGTTTGATTGCAGCTTACATAATTCTAGTTGCTTATTGTGTTAATTGGTAGAGATACAGAGAGAGAGAGAAGTTGAATGTCATATCAAGTCTCTCTCTGTGGGGTTTTTAAATCTCCTTAAACACCCAGCAGTGCAGGAGAGCTGCGGTGTGTCCCTGGAGGCTGTTTTACCTGCAATGTGTGTAACAGAGGGACAGAGGAGATGGAGTTGTTAGCATACCCAGATAACCAAATACATGGCACAGTATGTATGTGACCAGTTAAAGGCAAATATCAGAAATAAGAATAAAAGGAAACTTGTTTTAGTAACCATAAAAGTGCAGACATAGAAATGTGTTTCCCAAGCAAGTAATTCTTGTGAATTACAAGATAAGTTTTACAAATTAGTCAAAGAAAACAGGGAGAAATATCACACATTGGTTTAATAGTATCTCAATATTTTAGGAAATCTGTCAATTTGCTTTCTTTCAGAGCGTTAGACGAGAATATCAGTACCACACTCATGTTTGCACGTTAAGTACAGAGCCCTAATCAGGACATGTTTAGCCTAGCTTAGCACAAAGACTGGAAGCAGGGGCAAACACCTAGTTTTCATATTAGATCTTGTTTGTTTAATCTGTATACAAAGAAAAAATGGTTTAAAGGAAGATTTGTGCTCTATATACTTCAGGTGCAGTTCGCCGAATATGGTCAGCCCAGGTTTAAGTATATGTACAGCCACAACAATACCACACCTGGCAACCTCACAGTTAGGACAAGACACCAGGAAGTCACTGCCCCCAGCTGCTGTTCACCAAGAAATTGTTAGCCTACAGCAAGTCACTCATCCGTAACACACAAATTGTAGTTTTTACCATACTGTTTGTGTCCAGATTAAACCGACACATGTTCATGAGCATGCTGGCTATAGCTTCATATATGATGGACAGATATGCAAGTTGCAATAATCTTCTCACATAACTCTCAGCAAGAAATTAATATGCATGTATCCCAAAAATGTCAGACTAATCTCATACTGGGTCACATGCCAAACGTGTTTGCTGCCAAGCTTAGCTTGGCCGGATGAAAATAATCTCACACATAACTCCCCATTAAAACAGAAATAAAATACACAAATCTTTACACTAAACATCTGAGACATAACATGTTTTAAGTGAGCTTAAGAGTCATGGTGGGCAGATTTTATTGCCATGGACAGAGCCAGGCTTGCTTTATGTTAAGCTAAGCTAAGCTAACCCCCCCCCCCTCCAGTCTGACACAGTAACTGAAACACAACTGAGGAATGGAGGGAATATGATTAATTATTACGCAGAAATATTGATAATTTCAGGTTGAAAGCGGCTATGTAGGAGCTGAGGAAATGAAGAGAGAGTTTGATTCACCAGGAAAAGGAGTGGAGCAGTCATAATGTTGGGTGTCAGAGTGAGTTAGGATGACCATATGCAGCTTCCACTGGCCTAATGCCGGCAGCCAGGCAGAAAAAGAAACACTGTTCTGCTTTCATCTTCTGTTGGTTTGGCTCAGCCGTTCTAAGTCATGCTCCATATGTTACTGTTGAAACCTGTAAATCATGGACATTTCAACAGTTAAAGGGTAGAATAAACTGTATTATGTCTTACAGTGCATCACATAACAATTTTTTTTGGATGACTGCCTGCATGATAAACAGGCATGTGATCAGAACAGATACCAGAGAATGAGCCCCAGGCTACAATTCAGCTGCTACTGCTCACATCAAGGCGACAGTAGGGCCCTGTGGTGGATGTACTGTAATATATGGTCTAAACATTTTGGTGTCAGATAGCTGTAAGCTATATAGATACATTTATCAGAGTGCAATGCATATAAAACACACTCTTTATGCACTGAAACTGGGACACAATCAAACAAACAGAAGCTTACTGCATATGGATGATACCAATTCCTTCAGGGAGCAGAGGCTCAGTGGACATCAGAGACAGAGAGAACAAAAATCTGAGTTCACTGTGTAAAAGGAGAATATTTGACTTTATTTCTGTAAAGTAGATGTACAGACATTGCTCCCTGAGTAGAAGAACATATGTTCAAAAATGATTGTGATTGGGTCTTTCTTTAAAGAGGTGGGATTATGCTTTTTGGCTTTTCCCCTCTCCTTTATTGAGTTATATATCTTTTTTCTGCATGTAACAGGTTTGCAAAGTGAAAAAGCCAAAAGGGAGTTCCCATCTCCCACAGAAAGCTCTGCTCTGAACCGCTTGAAAACAGCTCGTTTGTAGTCCAGCCCTTCACTTCCTTTACTTGTGATGTCACAATGAAAACACGTCATAAAGCTTGCCAAGCGGCTAGCGGGGGTCAGGCACGCCCTCAACCCAAGCTAGTCTGAGCAGAGGCCCTTTGGCTCGACTCGCCTTTGTTTGGTTTTCCATTGTAGAAAGGTTGCACCTGTACCTGCTTCCAGGTACTTTTTTTCATTTAACCTCGCCTCCTTAAAGGTTCCAAGCGAGCTGAGGGATACTAAAATGTAACGTGAAAACACGACAGACTGCGGAGTGGTCAGAGAGAATATTCAGTATTCACTGCATCATCATTGGGTGCACCAGACAGAGGCCAGCAACAGAAAGTTTTATATTTTACAGTTTTCATATGGAATTTCATCACTAAATCCACTTCTGAGAAGTTTTGAGGAGAGAAATCAGCTGTGTAGATTTCGAATATTGACAGTTTTCGAGAAGTGATGGCGGAACAAAAATGTGATGAATATTTTCAGAGTTGAGGAGCTCCGCAAGTTGCTGCGGGGGAAGCCTGTGCCAACCCCGGGAGGAGCGTGAGAGGCCGGCCAGCCGCCCGCTCACAGAGCCCTCTGCTCCCGCCGTCGCACAGACCGCTGCAGCAACAACGGCAGAGGAAAACAGAGCTAGAAGGTTTTCATACGGCTTATCTGTCTTTACATTCTGAATAATATTGAAACGTTTTAACCGTAGACTGTATATATTTTAAGAGCTGTGTGGATTGCTGGTGTGTGTGTCGCATTGAACATTACATCGACTATGACGACAAGCTACGTACTATCTCTGGGTACTATCTGCAATGGAAAACGGAGCAGGGCCGAGTAGAGTCGAGTCTATCGATTTGCGCTATGGCAGCATTTTTCGGTGTGGTGTCCGAACAATAATGCTGCGATGATGTGTTGAGAAGAAATCCGCTTGACACTGTTCTTGATCATAAAAGTTTATTACATCAAGGAGTTCAGCATCAATTACAAGCTCTGCAGCAGCTTGGAGAGTGACCCAGCCCGATGACCACTCTGTCTCTCTGTACATCAAACATAGCTTATATAGGATATGTGTAGGCACCCGCCAGACACCACAGAAGGGCCCGAGTCTGCAAAACAAAGCTCCAACCCATAAAAGGGCACAGTGCTATAGGATATGTGTAGGTATCTGTTAGATACCATAGGAGGGTTTGAGTCTGCACATATATTATACAACACATCGGCAAGGCAGCATAGATCGTCAGAACACTGGCAAAGTCCTAATGATAAGATGTGGAACAATGATGTTGTGAACTGGTAATAACTTACACCATCTGCTAGGTTACGGTCGCAGAAGCGGCTTTGATTTGGATCACACTACCTTGTTTCTTACGACCCGTCCTTCTCTGCTTCAAGAGCGGAGCTTACAACACACAGGGTGAAAAGAGGAACTGCAACAATGTGCAGTATGAGGAAAAATTTGGTGTTTTTTCAAAATTAAACCATGTAAACCCGTTCTGGTACAACCCCTAATTAAGATTTTGAACCTGAAAATGAGCATAATACAACCATCTTTAAAGGTAAATGGTATTGTATAGTATGTGCAATTTGATCATTTGAGGTGAATAAATATATTTTTAAGTGCTTGCTTGACATAGTAAAATACATAGGATACATATACTGTACCACATATAGCCTGCATAGTAAAATAAATATACTGTATATACTAAACTAAACAGAAATAAAATAAAACTGCATTAAAGTGATAAATAATAAGTGAAAATGCACTAAAATTGTAGAAATTGGAATAGAAACAGTATGTTGAGTTTGAGGTATATAATAATTTGGGCTACGACTAAGGGTTATTGACAAATCGATAACAAAAACCATCTTAAGTAAGAGTTAAAACATTTTTGCAAAACTTCAAATTTTGCCTTTTCCATCAGCCTTTTCTAATGCAATACTTTAAAATGTGCACATTGATGGAAACTTCACACACTTTTTGATAATAAATAAAAAATTAAAATGTTTAAAAAGGGCGGCTGTGGCCGTTAATCGGAAGGTCGGCGGTTCAATCCCTGGCTCCCCCTGGTTGCGTGTCGAAGTGCCCTTGGGCAAGATACTGAACCCCGAATTGCCCCTGGTGGCTATTCTGCCAGTGTGTGAGTGAGTGTGAATGTTAGTTTCCGTTTGAGCACTTAGGCTCAGTGTATGAATGTGTGTGACTGGTGAATGCAGAGGTAGTGTAAAAGCGCTTTGAGTGGTCGAAAAGACTAGAAAGGCGCTATACAAGTACGGAGCATTTACATTTACATTTAGAATAAATCTCTCTGAGCTAACAAGCTTACAAATAACGAGTTAGTGAATTCATTAGCTTAGCTCAGTCTGTGTTTGTACCATCG
Organism: Micropterus salmoides; assembly: GCF_014851395.1. NCBI lineage: Eukaryota > Metazoa > Chordata > Actinopteri > Centrarchiformes > Centrarchidae > Micropterus > Micropterus salmoides. Next base: position 23,247,142 of record NW_024041039.1, on the reverse strand, counting down.
ACTCCTGTGTCATGACTGTCTGCAAACCATTGCTTTTCTGTTTTTACTCTGACAGAACAAAGGTGAAACAACATGCAATACAGCTAATAAGCTACAATAGATTTTGAACTCTCCACTCCCTTTAGCACTCTCGAGATGACATGCTACTGGTGAAGGTTTAGAAAGGCATTGTTCATGATGCTCAGTAGCTTGAGCAGCATCCTTCTCTCTGACACCAGAGAAAGAGAGATTCAAAAACCCAGCTTGAACCCAGCGGACAGAGACAGGCTCGCTGATAAGTTTGTTGAATCTGTTGGTGTCAGCTGCTCTCAAGCTATTGGCAACAAAGCAAAGAATAAAACACTGACCACCATCACCGAATGATAGAAATGATGATGATGATAAATAATGATAAGCCGCAGCATGATACTGCAAACCTAGAATGACCAGAGCATCCTAAGGAAGTGTTAAAGATAAAGGAATTTAATGTATGACAAACTGCAAACTATTCAGCATAACACAAAATCCTAATTAGCTAAAGGCTGAATTAAAGCCAGGCCTCCCAGACGAACAGCTCTGCCCTACAAGTAAGCTAAAACACCATTGGAGAGGTTACGCTAAGAAGGGTAATAGTTCTCAAGAGAGGAGCTCTTGAGCTTTTTGGTAATGTGTCCCAGGAGGAAGTTGCTTAAATCTGTATATGTCAGGATGTGCAGTGCATATGATATGTTCAGCCGAGTGTTCAAGCAGAAGGCTGTGGTGCTGAAATAGTCTGTGGTAGATTACTGAGGATTATGAAGAAATACTAGGATTTGTTGTACAATACTGGCTAAAGAAATACTTGTTGGTTTTTGCGGATTTCACGGAAAATGTTTTTTTTCAGGGTCCTGGTGGAGATTTTTACTGGAGAAAATTCATCTCAGGCATTTAGCCGGTTATTTCAGATGGGAGGCAGTCCAAACAGCTTCAAGGTGTTTCTGGAACATAAACCCGCCTCTTTAATGCACACAGTGCTGTTGATTATAAGGCCCACAATGGTATTACTGTGGGCAAATTTATGAAGTTATAGGCAGAGGAGTAGAGGAGTGGGAGGTGAGAAACCCTATGGAGAAATCACACAAAAATAAACAATTGAATATCAAGCAAGAATTTTTTATTTTATTTTATTGAATAAATCAGCTGTGCAGACAGTGTTTTCTGACTAGGATAACATAAAAACCCAACCAAGCTCCAGAGGACAAATCTGAACATGTTAATTTCTTCATTTAATTTTTATTTCTTTTATAAATTTGTGGTGGCTACAAGACAGAACAGTTTAAATGTGAACGGGGAAAAATATAATACTGGTGTTGAAAATTTTGTTTCAAACTGAATTTATCATCAAACAATGAAACCACAAACATTACCAGCTATAGTGGGGGGATTTCAAATAGGATGTTAATTAGATGGTTAGAAACACTGTTAATTGATTGATATGAGTCCCTAATAGGGTTTGCCAAATTAAGTGTATCTTGACTAGAAACAGTGAACCTGAGATTCACTGAAGTATTTTGTCAGTGCAGAAACTTAAGAGTCCAAAGAAATGTGAAACACCTAAATGACTCTATTAGTGAAGGTGATAAAGCTGTGTTTTTGGTGGATTTGTGCTGATGGACTGATGCCTGTTGGGAGTAAACGGCTTGCTGGGTCTCCACGGTGATGAGAGGGAGAGTTGAGGTATCCATGGGAGACGGTGGGCAGGATGGGATCCCCAGGGAGCATTGTGGAGGAGGTGAAGGAGCGTAATGTCTTCACTGTGAGAGAAAGAGAGATTCAAAAACCCACAGGAGAAAAAGAAACAGGGGAAATACATGTGAAGCAGAAGACACACATCACACTGTTCTTGCAGTTCTCACGGGGTGAGAATACCTGTCAAGTATTCCTTAACATCATCAGAGTCTACAACCATTAAGTGGTGACATGATGCATGTCTGTTATGAGTGGTGTAAGGCAGCTGTCCCGAAGCCAAATATCCATTTGTTCAATTCCAATATTTTTGTGTCAAGTGATAATTTCTTGGATTCGACAGTGTTGCAATTTTTACTATTTAAGGGGAACCTATTATATTATATTTCTAACCCTATATTGTAGTTCTGTGACTCCTGTATTGTAGCTTTGCACAATTCAAAGTTCAAAAAAATTATTTTTATATCTTATAAAGGCTCTCCATGTGTGACGAGCCCGTTCTCATCTCAGGGACAAAGACACTTGACACACTAAAGGTACCCTTTAGCATCTGTGTGAGACAAACCGGGTGCGTCTCTATGAGACGCTCTGGGGCATCCTGTACAGACCGGAAGTGCTAGTTAGCTAGAGGTAGCTAGCTAGCTAGGTACGTTCGTGATAAAGGTGTTGACAGCCCCCCGAAGCCACAACCATCAGAAATGTTAGTACCTAAACCTAAGTCACTGACTTTATGCATGTCGCACGGGAGGCTTACCCTACCTGTTAGCACATTGGCTGTGAGGCCGATGTGCGCAGCTGTAGGGTTAGCCTCCCTTGTGTTACTGCAATGTAGCCAACCGGGGCGTTTCATATGGATGCTGAAGGGTACCTTTAGCGTAAACTCCTTACGCTTTGTCACGCTGTCTGAAAGCGTCAGTTATGACGCATAGAGAAGAAAATGTGTTGGAGCAACAGAAGTCAGTGAGGCTGTGCAGTGAGTAAATCTCACTCCCCGACACCTTAAGAGACGCACTGGCGACCGACACCAGAGCCCATGGGCTTTAGCCTCCTCGTGTCCGTCTCCCGTACTCGAGGTTGCCGGGTCGACTCAGAACTGTAAAGTACATTCTCCGGATGGTTACACATGCAGGCACTCATTTCAGCCTCTGTCTGAAAGAACCTGTAGATTCTCCTGTTCTGTACCTGGAGCAAATGACCATATACGGAAAACTGGCTCTGTATGATGTCATACGGAGTAGTAGAGTTAGTAGAATTTACTGTTGAAACCAGAGCGTTCAGAACAGGGGGAAATCTAAGGGTTTTGGCTCACAGGGATTTCTTTTAAATACTTTTACCTCCTTATTTGAAGCTTTGGCCACATTTAAAATGAACATCTGATATTTTAACATCATACATAAGCCAGAAAATATGGAAAAGCCTAATAGGTCCCCTTTAATCTTTCAATTTATTTTTGGCTTCTTGAGGGCAGTGAAACATGCTGTAAATACAACATTGACATATTATGGCATTATAAAGTTTATATGGCGATTGTGTTAGCAAACAGTTGCCTATTTACAAATCCAGGAAACATGTAGCAGCATTAGCATTATTAATAATAATAATAATAATTTGATTGTTAAACTGAAAGTACTGACTAGTGCAGCTTTAAATAAACACTGCCTCGTCAGTGTCTGTTTTCATTTACACATCACACAATGTACTTTATTGAGCTCTAACAATACCACTCCTCCTCAAAGCACACTTATCAGTGGCTGTGTCGCTGCTCCCTTGTAATCTTCTGTGTCTTGGTTTCCAGGTTGGGTCTAATTGGTTGCATTGTGTGTGGGTGCTAACACTCTCTGTTGCCCAGAGAGGTCAGCACAGTCAGGGTTCATTACCGGTGGAGCCGCCGCCACATTCCCTAAAGGATCTGTAGGTTCTTCTTCTATCTATACCTTCTTTCCACGCAGGCAGAGAGGAAAGCATTAAACATAATGGCATGCAACTGTTCTTATGCATAGATACACATTATAATACAACTACATGTGTCCACGGTACACAGGAATCTCTGCTTGGATTCTGAGTTAGCAGTCACAGTTGTTACCTTGTGGTGTCTGGATCCCGATCTTTGAACCACCTCACATCTGATCTCTCAAAACTAGCCAACAGGAGAGAATCAGAAAACATTATGGTGTCTTCTGCGATAATGCCCAGCCATGTCCTGTTATTAGTTTTCTCATTTTCAGAGATGGGGATGGAGTGAGTCCCATAGGCTCCACACTTTTCCCTCTGTCTCTCACCGATTGGCTTCTGGTGATGGATGAGGGGAGCCAGATCCAAAAGCAGGGAAGATTAAACTTTCATTAGACAACGTAACCAAGCAGGTGCGAGCCATTTCCAGAGTCCCTCTCCCAGCGTTCAGACACATTACCTGCCCCCAAACAACAGCACCTCTTCAATGGAATCAATGTGTTGTTCTATTGCAGCCACCTCTGCACTTTCACACATTGAACCTCAGGACGGTCTGTCAGAGGGAAGTACTGTTGAAGCTTCTGTAGCTCCTCACTGGTTTGACTGTTAGTTGGGCTTTAATGTCCTTCTAATGGCTATTTATTATATTAGGTGCTCAGCTTCATGTGGCTTATATTTTCTGTAAGGCTTTGTGTGTAGGAATGATGATGACCTGGTTAGGGACATTCACACTTTATTTTAATTGAGTTACTGGAAAAGTTTCACCCTCTGTCTGGCGACATCTCCATCCCCTGGGCTGTTTTTGTAGCTTGGTTCTACCCATGCATGGCTCCTCCCTTTCCATCTGCGCACATTTTAGGGTCATGTTTTATTGCAACACAACACTTAATTCAAATTTAATGCAATTTTGTCCTGACCACCTCATAGAAAAGTTTCCTGCGTCAAGTCCCAGTCCCAACGCCAGCTATCTGTAAGTGCACGAGTTCATAGTGAATAAAGTGTTTGGTAACACTGTCTAAGAAGTGAGAGGAAATACTCTAAATATCCTGTTTGCCTCTTTGATGTTCCTCAGAGAGAGGAGAAGAGAGGAGAAGATGACCCTATACTTCACAGGAGATACAAATTATAGTTTAATTCCTGCAGCTGTGATAAAATATTCAGCATAATATAAAAAGGTTGAAATCATATTTAGAGAATCTCTTTACTATTCTGTCTCTCTCTCCTCACTCTCTCTCCCCCTTAGTCAGACAACCAATAAACCATCTTTAAATACTGATGGAAATTTCCTGTGATTTCCCTGGTTTATAAACACCTTTGATCTTTGCTCATTTGCCCTCTGTTGTGTTTTTCTCAAATCCATTATCCCTCTGGAGTCCAGCATTTCCAGGGGAGTTCAGTCAGAATGTAATAGTGTGGCTGCAGAGCAGCATCTTACTCATGCATGAAGTAAACCCATCGATAGGTCATGTTGACATTTTGCACATTCGCTCTCAAGTATTGCTTGAGATTGCTGTATTGCTGTAAAATACAGGCTTGAGTGTTGGGGTTATATCTTAAATTATGGTGGTTGTTACAGAAGCAATGAGGCAGGTGTCCCTGCTGGATCTTTATGGGTCAAGCTCATCATTGGGGACACATTTCAACCACATCCATTTAATCAGTGACACATTCACAACCAAGGACTCTGTCTGTCAACACAAGGCATCGTGTAATGACCTGATTATAGACAAGACACATCACAGTACAATTACACACAGTACACACTCAATAATTCACATGAATGCCAGGCATGTAGTCATTCCTCCAGAGCCATAAACAATGTTGATTAACTTCAGAGATACATACATTGATGTTGAAAGTGTTGTGAACAGGCACGCCCATTCAATTGCCACGATGAAGAGCAATCATGGCTGCTGTTTGATGAAATTTGAAGCAGGGCATTTAACAATAATGAAATAAATATTTGCTGTACATAGACAAACACTTGCATCTATAGAGGTTGTATACTGTTTATGTAATAAAGGGTGTTTCATGTTGTAGAAATGAATAGAGGTCACCCGTGTGCATAAACATATGAATGCATCCATTTTAGTAATTGCTTGAGAAAAGATAAAATAGAAGATTTATACTCTACAAACACATACTTAACACATGTTTAATCTTAAGCAAACTTTTGAAATGTCACAAAAAAGAAAATGTAAATTACTCACTTTCCATCAACTGGTTTGGAGCAAATAAACCAGGCTACGCCAAACGAAGTTACATCAGAAGTTGATGTGACACATGGCTTATCATTAACAAGAAGTAGAGGTTACATAATAAAAACAAAACCAGTCGCATGGACCTAAAGAGAGGTCTTCAGAAATGTGTTTCAAGGGGCAAGTTGCTACCAGCCATGTTTCCGTGCGTTATGGGAATCTCTGGGAAGACGCCAACAGCAGAAACAGCTGATCAGGCATGTGAGGTAAATGTTCACTATGTCAGAATTTATTCGGCAAAGGTGTTTTCATCTATCGAAAAAGACAAAATTGGGGAAGTTTTTTCACGAATTTTGCCGTTTCCATTAACCTTTTCTAAAGCGATACTTCAAAATGTGATCGTTAATCGTGAATCCATTTCAAAATAGATGCCTTCCTAAGCTCTTAGTAACAGTTAATGAGTTTAACTCATTTATCAATGCACCATTACCAAACGTAAGACATTACCTAATAAAAACTTCACTGTTGTGTTTGTAATATGTAAATCGGTTGCTAGGAAAAGTCTAATCAAAGAAGTAAACTATTTGACCCACTGCTTTACTTTTAGTTCACTCTCACTGCTCCCATAGTATTAGTAGTACCATTAGCGACTAGCGTAGCGTGAACGTAGATGAGCATTTAGTGATAAAGAGACAGATATTTCTCCCAGCAGTTGGTAGAAAGTGAATATTGGACTTAAAGTCATAATGCGGACACAACTACGACTCGAAATGTTGGTATGGTGGATGCTGGTAACATATGGTAATGTTGTTCTGCTGGATGTGTAAATAAACAACTCTTTGCTAACAAGTTCGCCATATCAACCTATCAGCTTAATCACTTTGTTCTATTTATATCTGCAAAAAGAGAAATACATGTTTGAGAGTTAGAAGTATTCAAGCAATTTAGAATTAGAGGGAATTAGAGGGAGTTTGATGTTATTAGTTGATGTATTAGTAACATTTGGGAATTTGAGGTAATTATATCCTTTGTGTCATCTTCCCAGTTTACTTCATTGCCAAAGAACATTTTGAAAAGTGTTAGGGCACATTTTGAATGTATTTCATATGACTTATTTTACTCTTCAATCTAAATGAGTCATATATGTATTAGTGTTACTTTAGCAAGCTAACGTTAGATTTGTCAGTCAGCTACGTAACAGCTAACAGCTACATCAGAATTAGTTTGCATATTGTAACCTAAATTAATTTTGTAATTTTACGGTAAATCTCCATTTAGTAAAAACTTAAGTGCTTCACAAGCTGATTCAACCGGCTTCAGATTGACAGGTGAGTGTTTAAGATTGCCTGTGTGGGCACAATTTAAGAAAGGCATGCTGTGTTCTTTGCAGTTCTCGTAGTGCAATATGTTGCACAGCTCTGGCTTTCTTCCTGGTGTCTGAACTCTTGTGGTTGTTAGATGTGAGCAGCTGGTAGAATGTTAGACGGATGAAAGAAGGATGACAGCGGGATGGAAGGATGGGAGATGGAGGGAAAGTGGAGACCAGGGGGGAGGTTGTATCAAACGCTAGTCTAATGAGCCATCTGTAATGGCAGCCCTGTGGAGGCCACTCTGACCTGTTCACTTCAAAAATGATTAGCCACCACATAAGATGACACCCACACAGCACCACATGTATTCTTGGATTACTACATGCCACACTGCATTATTTTGGGACCATAATTTAATTTTACTGCAAACAAACTAAATTAGCCAACGGCAGTTCCTCCATGCAGTGAATATTAGTATTTCATACTGTATGCGCTTTAACATTGGTGTACACGAATCAACTGATGGTAACGATAATATTATGGAAGTGATTAATCATATTATTTAGGAGCAGAATTGGAGCATAAGTATGACAGTGCTAGCTCAGATGACATTAACTTCTCACCGCACAACAGTCATGTTGCACTGACCACAAGAAAGTGACTGTGTTTGTGTTCTGTGTTCAATCACTGAGCAGTTACTGTAAACATAGTTCAATATCAGCTACAGTAAACACAGAACAATATGCATATTTTTCTAAAATATATGGGATTACATTAAAATAATATCACTAAGTTTTGAAAATTTGGCACTAAAAGGTTTTTTGGGGGAAACAGACTAATGAGTGACAAAAACATGTTTTGGGGATTTATTAGTGTTGATGTTCTGAAAAGTTGACAAACAATGTTATTTTTATCATGTATAGTTCAGTCTGAGTTACATTATGTAAAGGTGCTCCTAAGACATAAGGTATGTAGGAATACAATTTAAATTCATTGAATCTCGGCTCAAAATATGAACTACGGTATAACAGCTCAGAAGCCTTTTATAAACACGTATGGTAATGGAACATGATGAGCTATATGCCACTGACTCCTTTTTTATCTTTGATTGAGTGTATTTCTCTAAACACTGCCATTTTCTTCCTAAATATTGTACCATATGTTCCCTTTCTACTCCGTTGCATAGCTCTACATACAGTATATCCATCAGCTTAAGTGAGGCAGGGTTACAACCCAGAGAATCGTTCCTCCATTAAGGTCTCAATAATCACCCTCTGGGACATTGAACTGACAGAACACCATATAGTTGGGAAGACAGTTGGGCCTTAAGTACACCTAAGGGGCTCTGAGTTGCTCCTATTAATTCATAGCACACCTTCAGGGACTGATATGCATGTAGGTCACTGTGTCCATGTGGATGAGGGCAGTAGGTTAACTCAAAATGGCCCAGTTTGGCAATAGGGGAATGTATAAATGACTAAAATTGGCTATTATATACTATCTATATGGCTGTGGGAAGAGTAGAAGTCCAGAAATTGTGGCAAAAGAAATGTAAATTTATTGTTATATTAGCACTTTACAATAAACTTTTCCAATAAACGGATAAAGAGGAACCACTAATGCAGCTCCTTAAATATCAACGGGGTCCTCTCCACTTTTATGGAAACATAGTTATCAGCCATCCTGTTGTGCATGTTTAGAGAGGCAGAAGCGTCTTCTCACAGGGGCGAGCGATGAACAGGAGGAGGCTGAGGAAGCAAATGTCGGCCTCTATGCTGATGCGGAGCTGAACACTTAATGAAATTATTGTGCTCTGCGCCCTCCAAGAGCAGCCAGCAGCCACATTATCAGTGCTTAGGTTGAAGCGCGGTGCTATTTTCTGACCAAAGGCTGAATTACCCAAAGCTTTATGGAAATGGAGGGGATACTACACAATATAAGGATGCCCAGTCTTTTCTACTTTCATCCCGAGCCAGTACCAGAGAGAGAGAGGAGGAATGGGTGAGCTAGAGGCTAAGGAGTCGATTTGTCAATTGGAGCACTGAATGGACGCCTCATCGATTGTGGAATTGTGATGATTACAGGGTTCGCTGCTGTGTGGTAATGCAATAGGCAAAGCCATCACAGCCTGTACCATTATCAGGCCGAATGATTTAGACCCTGGCTCATTAATGACGGCCATCCATTCTGTTCAAATGGCCGGGAATTTATCTAACATGACTCTGTCACACATTAATAAACAGGAAAGCATTCACACACACCTTAGAAAAAATGACAAGGGGTGGACTATGTCCTGTGAGTGCTGACACTGTATCCTGCATTCGAAAAGGCAATCCAAAAGGTTGTCCCCATTGCGCTGAATGATTACAGGCAATGAGGGAAATTTACAGCAGCCGAAAGGCAGTTGTGTATGTTTTTAATCAGGCCATGTCTGAACATCCACTGTGGAGCTGTCCTGCCTCTGGTAACAAATCGCCAGGGCCAGTAGAGCCTCTGAGTTGCTTTAAGTATAAGATGAGCAATGTTTAAGTTAACATAGACTTCATGAACATATCCATTTTTCAAACCGACTCCCCACAAGGAAATTACCTCAAGCGTATGTACTCCCTAAAGACAGACGAAGGAGGGAGCAGAGTGGAGGGTGTTCAAGAAATGACATATTTGCCGCATTGCTGTTCATGGTTTCTGTCCCGTCCATTAATTACACTCCAGAGCGGTCCCCAAAATACAAGCGTGTGAAGAGCTTCTCCATGTTCGACAAAAAAATGAGTCCTTCTCAGGATAAAAGGGTTGACTCACCACGGTACACAAAGTAATTAAGGTACAGACATTAATAACTCTAGCAAGAGGAAGAAATTAAATGGAACACAGAGGATTTATTTCCTCATTCCAACTTCTAGTGAATCTTATTTAATCTCTTTCACGCCGATGTCTATTTTTAAAATAGACTCTCTCTCTCTCTCTGTTACTCACTTCCTCTCTCATTCTGTGGTGCATTTAAGGAAAAGCCTCAAACATTCCAGATCAATAATGTGCCAGAGGAAAAAAATATTTATTCTTTCTTTTTCAGTTTTTCACTTTTACTTGCAGTTCCTTCGCTCAGATCAATGGATTTCAATTCCAACAGCAAGGCGTCTTTGTTTCAGGCTGTGACAGTCCCACAGCAACACTAGAACACAGTAATGTTCATCTAGATAAACAGCCACAAAGCTCCATATATACTATATTACCTTGTGTGTGAGCAAAATAAAGGAGTGGCGGTTTTGTTTTGTTTTGTCCTGAGGGTTAATTAGCTCAGAGGCAAAGGTCCCCTCCTCACTGTTACCTTGACATTCCAGCTAAAGCGCCTTTATTACTGCAGGTGCAATAAGTGTATATTGAGAATAATGCCAGGGACAGTGCATCCTTGCTGCTCCCAGAGAAAGGGGGGTGTTATTTTGGGGAACTGTCGGCTTGGAGTCCTCCAATCATAAGGCAGCGTTAGCATTCCTGTGCTGATGTTGGCAGTGTTAGCAGTTGGGGAAAATGGAAGGGTGGCTCAGAGAGGTAATGGGTGCTGACTTACAGCCAATGATGAAGGAATGACAACATTAGCTGAGAGAAGGTCTGGGAAAGATGCCAGCTTGACCGGATAAGGTATTCCCTTCTAACATGCAGCTGGTGCAGGTGACAGAAGTTTTGTGTTAATTTCCGCACCTTGCGAAGCTGCACCTCTTTGTCAACACGCAGACAGTAAGGGTGTGAAGGTTGGGGAAGTGGATCAGTATTTTAGTTGCCCACCATGACCATATTTTATGTTCCATAACAAGCTTGCCCTAACATTAATCATGCACTGATAATGAAGAAAGCAGGAAAAATTAAAATGATGTTACTGGACATAACTAGAGACTATAGACTTATCTTTATTTGTAGAGCACTTTTCAAAAACAAGTTACAAAGTGCTTTAACAAGTGTAAAGACAATAATACAAAACAATACAAGATAAAAGTAAGAAAACATTGAAAAGACTAAAATACACATTAAAGATAAACATAAAATAAGTAAAATAGAATAAAATAAAAGGGATAAAATAAAGTCAAATAAAATTGGGAAAGGCTCTCCTATAAAAGTATGTTTTAAGAAGGGACTTAAAAGAGTTCACTGACTCAGCCGACCTGATTTCCTCGGGCAGGCTGTTCCAGAGCCTCGGGGCCCTGACAGCAAACGCTCTGTCCCCTTTAGTTTTCAGTCGAGACTCTGGAACAGACAACAGACCTCTGCCCGAGGATCTCAAGGTACGTGCTGGTGTGTATGGGACTAAAAGTTCAGAAATATAACAAGGCGAGAGGCCATGAAGAGCTTTAAAAGTGATCAATAAAATTTTAAAGTCAATTCTAAAACATACTGGGAGCCAGTGTGGTGAAGATAAAATAGGTTTGATGTGGTCATATTTCTTTGGTCTGGTTAAAAGCCTGAGTTCTGGACAGTCTGGAGTCGATCAGTAGATTTTTGGGTTAAACAGGTGAAAAGGCTGTTGCAATAATCCAGGCTTGATGAGATGAAGGCGTGTAAAATGGTCTTGGTGTCCTTAAAAGTTAACATAGATCGAATTTTAGCTATATTTCTAAGTTGATAAAAACATGATTGAACAAGCTTTGTGGTGTGCTGCTCTTTAAATTACTATCAAACCAAACACCAAGGTTCTTTGCCACAGGCTTAATGTGATTCACTAGGGAACCAGCAGATGGCAGTATTTTGCCATCTGCTGGGACCCAATGACCAGGATTTCTGTTTTGTCTGAGTTCAGCTGGAGGAAATTATTTGACATCCATTTTTTAACTTCACAAAGGCAGTTGTTAAGTGAACTCAGCATTCCAGGGTCTGTGGATCTGACAGCAAGTATATTCATGTGTCATCAGCATACATATGACAAGAAATACCATGTTTATGGATAATGTGTCGAAGGGGAAGCAGATACAAGGAAAACAAAATGGGTCCTAAGACCGACTGCTGAGGCACACCATATTTAACTGGACAGAACAAAGAGACATAGTTGTTTACAGACACGCAAAACTTCCTATTTGACAGGTAGGATGAAAACCATTCTAGGGCAGTACCAGAGATCCCCACCCAGTGCCTCAGTCTGTTTAACATGATGTTGTGATCAATGGTGTCAAAAGCAGCACTAAGTTTCTTCCATAGAAGAAGCCACTTCTTCTATAGTGTCATTCTTTGTTAACTCAACCACGTTAATCAAACCACTGTGAAACAGTGGGGAAAAAAGGCAGATTTATTTGGACATGCCATTTTTCTGCTTAAGGATCTAAATGGCGAAAAGTTTCAGTGTGTGACAAGGCTTTAAATGTTAGTCATTCCTCTATCTCTGCAGTTAGTACATATACAGGTGCATCTCAGAAAATTTTAATTTGGTGGAAAATCATCAAGATTAAAACAAAAAAGAGGCCTGAAATGTTCACCTTTTGACTTAAATAACGGGGGGAAACTTTTCCACGTTATTCTAATTTTCTGAGATGCACCTTTATGTTTACCTGCCTTTGTCTTAGGCACAAACTTGTAAAATTCTCTTTTTTCCCAAGTAAAACAATTAAAATAATTAGTATTAGTATCATTAACCAAGTGTGTTACTTTTGTGATTGGCAAGCACCATAAAACACTATAAAAAATACTTGACTTAACAAATAACATACAGTAAAACAAGTACAATCCCACATTCCTGCAGAGCTGTTTTTTATGTTCCACCTGGCCTTTGTGTGTAAGTCTAAAGAGTACACTTGACATCTCCCTTTGTGCAACACAACATAAAAGTGTCCACACACATTCACGCACACATATATTTTTGAGTATATTCATCAAACAAGAACTTGACATTGAAGTGCGCACACAGACACTCAGCATGACAGAGCCCTGATTTGCTGAAGTAACATGGTGAAAGGCACATTCAGAAAACACATACACACCTAGAAATTATTTATCAACAACAGACATGGTTAATTTAATAGAATTTGCACACTGGTTCATTGGTTCATAAAAATGCACCAGTGATTGGCTACTGCAATTTTTGTCACGTAGATCCTCTGAGGTGCCAGTGGTATCCCCTTAAGCACTCACCTTTTAATAATTAGTATCAATGTGATCAGTTACTTTAGCATAAATAAGATTTTTGATGGTTTACGATCACATTATTAAAAACTGGAATAATCAGTACACAACACATAGTGTAGCCTACTGTTGAGAAAAAATATACTTGCCAATTTTTTAGAATCCGCACAGTTTATTTGTAAACTAATTTCCCTGAAAAAAAATTTTTGGATGGATATATGAAACAATACAAGAAAAGGAAGCCCTGTTCAATTCAAACTGTCCTCCCAAGAAGAAGTAATTTCGCAAGTGACAAAGCCCTCTGCTGGCCGTAGTAATTATAACGGAGCAAAGGAGGAAGTTGGGTGACATTGTTATAGAGCAACAAAGGCGAATAGGTTGTTGTGGATTGATGGATCAACAAAACATCAGACTTAACAGGGGAGACTGCTGTTCGTCTCCCGTTTCATACTGACAGTCAACATTGTTAAAGCATGACCACAACTGTTCCATCACCTTAGTGTTTATTTTGACCATGACAGAGATACTCATTTACTCATTTAATTGTCATTTTCACCCAAACCGCAGTGCTTCCCTTCACCAAACCAGGTCATTTTTGTGACAAAACCTAACCAAATCAAACCATGACGCTGTCACATCATGAACCAGATTTATTTTTCAACAGTGCTACAGGTATGTGCCGTTCTAGAGGGTCTGAACAAACAATGTACTGCAGGGGGTAAACTCATGCACATTCAACACATTAATGATACCATTCTCATGTCTGTGTGCCAAATATGAAGCCACAGCCAGGAGACGGTTGGTTAGCTTATCTTAGCATAAAGACTAGAAAAGGGGGAAAGCAGCTAGCCTGTCTCAACTCTACTAACAGGTTATATCTGAGAGTTTCTATTTCTTGGCTTGGCGCAGTGACCCCCTGAAGACACCACTGGTCTGTCCCTGATTATCTAATGTGTTTCACCTGTGTCTCGTCATCTCCACACCTCTGGTGTATTTAGTTGGTCTGTTCCTTTCACTCTGTGCCAGTTCATTTTCTTCCAATACTTCTCTGTGGATGTCTCATGTTCCAACATTATTTGTCGTGTTTTCCCCAGTGTTGTGGATTTACTCTCTCTGTCATTTGGATTTATGGATTATAACCTTTTGTTTCTGGATTTACTTTGCTTTGTTTTGGACTGCCTTCCCTACACTGTAAGTTCCTCTGTTTGTTTAAAGAAATATCACTAACTATACCTGCTCTGCTCCAATTTCTGCGTCCCACACCCTGTAAAACTACATTCGTTTTTATATGTTCACATATGTGTTGCACAGATTAAATATAGAAGATGATTTGTGATCTTTAGAGGTGCTGGTAGGGGGTCACCTTTGGATTCCAGTCTTTATGCTAATATAAATATTTCCCCTAATTTCCCAAAATAGTGGGACTAGTTTATAAGCCAAGTGCATAGATTTTGTTTCAACACTGATTGTGACACATTAAGAAGGGGTCTAGGCGTTACTTTCTGCATCAATTGTTTTTGGAAAATATACAGTTTATGAATATAATGCTATAATTTAATTGATCAACTTTTCTCAACGTATATCATCCCTGCTGAGCGAACGCATATACAGGCATTACATTGTCTTCCCTCCTCTTTGGTCTCTTTTGTTTGGGGAAGTAACCATTTTAAATGTGTATGTGGTGTAACAGAGTTAAAAATGCACTTTAATAATACATATTTTCAAATTTGCACCTGTGGATTTTATCTATCATTTAATGATTATATTAAATATTTGTGAATTGTATCTCCATTGAGTTGTGTTTATTTAGTTTCAACTAGATCTGCTGTTCTGCTCACAAAATTATTTTCTGTAGCTTATTCCAAGAACGTAGAATTAGGTAGGGACAGACATGTCCCTACCAATACCCAGCGACTAACAATTTGGCCCTGATCAAAACATTTAAAATATAACCAGTGTTGTCGGTCAGTGTCCATTCAGTTTAGTTGGTACACAAATGGTAAACAGTCAGCCCCAAATTAGCAAGAAAATAAACCAAAAAGCAGAATTGTAGTGTGTCAGCTATGATAGAGTTTTAGAGAATTGAGTCATTATAATATGAGAATTTTTTTGTAATATTTAGAAAATAAAGTCATAGTAGAATCGGTCCCTCTGCATCCCACTGTTTGGGACTGTGTCGCTGCTGCAGGGTGCTACCAACTAAAGCGGCTGTGAGCTGCGCTTGAACCGAGGTGGTGAAGTTAACGTTTGTGGGGTGCCACTGTAACGGGTGTGGTTAGGGGTGTGTGAAGGACGACTCGAGATGGCTTCTTTTTATTGGCTCCTGTAGAACACAATACACATTAATTGCCTTCTGGCTTCCTCTTACTGCACCTCTACTTCCTAAACATCCAAAAATACAGTGTTTACTCAAAGGAAGAGACGCTGAACTCTCCGACGAGCTACATTGGTCACATGACACGGCCCGCCTGCCGTGGTAAAAATGGCGGTTAGAAAGTTACAATGAAAAACACTACTTAAACATTTTAACGGTCAAACTAACACAAAACTACTGCTACGTGACATAACTGTATTGACATCGCACAATGTGTGTTGAAAGCTGTAAACGTAATTGGTTCAACTTCCAAAGAAAATAGTACATTAGCCCAGCAGCACTTTTCCACACAACTTACCCTCAGCGGTGCAAAACGAGACTGAGGGAGACGAGCACTACGGAAGCTTAGGAGGTACAAAAGGGATAGTGTGCAGCTAAGGACATTTCGACAGGAAAAAAAAAAAAAAATAGCAAAAATAAAGATAAATAAACACAACTCAATGGAGATACAATTCACAAATATTTAATATAATCATTAAATGATAGATAAAATCCACAGGTGCAAATTTGAAAATATGTATTATTAAAGTGCATTTTTAACTCTGTTACACCACATACACATTTAAAATGGTTACTTCCCCAAACAAAAGAGACCAAAGAGGAGGGAAGACAATGTAATGCCTGTATATGCGTTCGCTCAGCAGGGATGATATACGTTGAGAAAAGTTGATCAATTAAATTATAGCATTATATTCATAAACTGTATATTTTCCAAAAACAATTGATGCAGAAAGTAACGCCTAGACCCCTTCTTAATGTGTCACAATCAGTGTTGAAACAAAATCTATGCACTTGGCTTATAAACTAGTCCCACTATTTTGGGAAATTAGGGGAAATATTTATATTAGCATAAAGACTGGAATCCAAAGGTGACCCCCTACCAGCACCTCTAAAGATCACAAATCATCTTCTATATTTAATCTGTGCAACACATATGTGAACATATAAAAACGAATGTAGTTTTACAGGGTGTGGGACGCAGAAATTGGAGCAGAGCAGGTATAGTTAGTGATATTTCTTTAAACAAACAGAGGAACTTACAGTGTAGGGAAGGCAGTCCAAAACAAAGCAAAGTAAATCCAGAAACAAAAGGTTATAATCCATAAATCCAAATGACAGAGAGAGTAAATCCACAACACTGGGGAAAACACGACAAATAATGTTGGAACATGAGACATCCACAGAGAAGTATTGGAAGAAAATGAACTGGCACAGAGTGAAAGGAACAGACCAACTAAATACACCAGAGGTGTGGAGATGACGAGACACAGGTGAAACACATTAGATAATCAGGGACAGACCAGTGGTGTCTTCAGGGGGTCACTGCGCCAAGCCAAGAAATAGAAACTCTCAGATATAACCTGTTAGTAGAGTTGAGACAGGCTAGCTGCTTTCCCCCTTTTCTAGTCTTTATGCTAAGATAAGCTAACCAACCGTCTCCTGGCTGTGGCTTCATATTTGGCACACAGACATGAGAATGGTATCATTAATGTGTTGAATGTGCATGAGTTTACCCCCTGCAGTACATTGTTTGTTCAGACCCTCTAGAACGGCACATACCTGTAGCACTGTTGAAAAATAAATCTGGTTCATGATGTGACAGCGTCATGGTTTGATTTGGTTAGGTTTTGTCACAAAAATGACCTGGTTTGGTGAAGGGAAGCACTGCGGTTTGGGTGAAAATGACAATTAAATGAGTAAATGAGTATCTCTGTCATGGTCAAAATAAACACTAAGGTGATGGAACAGTTGTGGTCATGCTTTAACAATGTTGACTGTCAGTATGAAACGGGAGACGAACAGCAGTCTCCCCTGTTAAGTCTGATGTTTTGTTGATCCATCAATCCACAACAACCTATTCGCCTTTGTTGCTCTATAACAATGTCACCCAACTTCCTCCTTTGCTCCGTTATAATTACTACGGCCAGCAGAGGGCTTTGTCACTTGCGAAATTACTTCTTCTTGGGAGGACAGTTTGAATTGAACAGGGCTTCCTTTTCTTGTATTGTTTCATATATCCATCCAAAAATTTTTTTCAGGGAAATTAGTTTACAAATAAACTGTGCGGATTCTAAAAAATTGGCAAGTATATTTTTTCTCAACAGTAGGCTACACTATGTGTTGTGTACTGATTATTCCAGTTTTTAATAATGTGATCGTAAACCATCAAAAATCTTATTTATGCTAAAGTAACTGATCACATTGATACTAATTATTAAAAGGTGAGTGCTTAAGGGGATACCACTGGCACCTCAGAGGATCTACGTGACAAAAATTGCAGTAGCCAATCACTGGTGCATTTTTATGAACCAATGAACCAGTGTGCAAATTCTATTAAATTAACCATGTCTGTTGTTGATAAATAATTTCTAGGTGTGTATGTGTTTTCTGAATGTGCCTTTCACCATGTTACTTCAGCAAATCAGGGCTCTGTCATGCTGAGTGTCTGTGTGCGCACTTCAATGTCAAGTTCTTGTTTGATGAATATACTCAAAAATATATGTGTGCGTGAATGTGTGTGGACACTTTTATGTTGTGTTGCACAAAGGGAGATGTCAAGTGTACTCTTTAGACTTACACACAAAGGCCAGGTGGAACATAAAAAACAGCTCTGCAGGAATGTGGGATTGTACTTGTTTTACTGTATGTTATTTGTTAAGTCAAGTATTTTTTATAGTGTTTTATGGTGCTTGCCAATCACAAAAGTAACACACTTGGTTAATGATACTAATACTAATTATTTTAATTGTTTTACTTGGGAAAAAAGAGAATTTTACAAGTTTGTGCCTAAGACAAAGGCAGGTAAACATAAAGGTGCATCTCAGAAAATTAGAATAACGTGGAAAAGTTTCCCCCCGTTATTTAAGTCAAAAGGTGAACATTTCAGGCCTCTTTTTTGTTTTAATCTTGATGATTTTCCACCAAATTAAAATTTTCTGAGATGCACCTGTATATGTACTAACTGCAGAGATAGAGGAATGACTAACATTTAAAGCCTTGTCACACACTGAAACTTTTCGCCATTTAGATCCTTAAGCAGAAAAATGGCATGTCCAAATAAATCTGCCTTTTTTCCCCACTGTTTCACAGTGGTTTGATTAACGTGGTTGAGTTAACAAAGAATGACACTATAGAAGAAGTGGCTTCTTCTATGGAAGAAACTTAGTGCTGCTTTTGACACCATTGATCACAACATCATGTTAAACAGACTGAGGCACTGGGTGGGGATCTCTGGTACTGCCCTAGAATGGTTTTCATCCTACCTGTCAAATAGGAAGTTTTGCGTGTCTGTAAACAACTATGTCTCTTTGTTCTGTCCAGTTAAATATGGTGTGCCTCAGCAGTCGGTCTTAGGACCCATTTTGTTTTCCTTGTATCTGCTTCCCCTTCGACACATTATCCATAAACATGGTATTTCTTGTCATATGTATGCTGATGACACATGAATATACTTGCTGTCAGATCCACAGACCCTGGAATGCTGAGTTCACTTAACAACTGCCTTTGTGAAGTTAAAAAATGGATGTCAAATAATTTCCTCCAGCTGAACTCAGACAAAACAGAAATCCTGGTCATTGGGTCCCAGCAGATGGCAAAATACTGCCATCTGCTGGTTCCCTAGTGAATCACATTAAGCCTGTGGCAAAGAACCTTGGTGTTTGGTTTGATAGTAATTTAAAGAGCAGCACACCACAAAGCTTGTTCAATCATGTTTTTATCAACTTAGAAATATAGCTAAAATTCGATCTATGTTAACTTTTAAGGACACCAAGACCATTTTACACGCCTTCATCTCATCAAGCCTGGATTATTGCAACAGCCTTTTCACCTGTTTAACCCAAAAATCTACTGATCGACTCCAGACTGTCCAGAACTCAGGCTTTTAACCAGACCAAAGAAATATGACCACATCAAACCTATTTATCTTCACCACACTGGCTCCCAGTATGTTTTAGAATTGACTTTAAAATTTTATTGATCACTTTTAAAGCTCTTCATGGCCTCTCGCCTTGTTATATTTCTGAACTTTTAGTCCCATACACACCAGCACGTACCTTGAGATCCTCGGGCAGAGGTCTGTTGTCTGTTCCAGAGTCTCGACTGAAAACTAAAGGGGACAGAGCGTTTGCTGTCAGGGCCCCGAGGCTCTGGAACAGCCTGCCCGAGGAAATCAGGTCGGCTGAGTCAGTGAACTCTTTTAAGTCCCTTCTTAAAACATACTTTTATAGGAGAGCCTTTCCCAATTTTATTTGACTTTATTTTATCCCTTTTATTTTATTCTATTTTACTTATTTTATGTTTATCTTTAATGTGTATTTTAGTCTTTTCAATGTTTTCTTACTTTTATCTTGTATTGTTTTGTATTATTGTCTTTACACTTGTTAAAGCACTTTGTAACTTGTTTTTGAATAGTGCTCTACAAATAAAGATAAGTCTATAGTCTCTAGTTATGTCCAGTAACATCATTTTAATTTTTCCTGCTTTCTTCATTATCAGTGCATGATTAATGTTAGGGCAAGCTTGTTATGGAACATAAAATATGGTCATGGTGGGCAACTAAAATACTGATCCACACACCCCTAACCACACCCGTTACAGTGGCACCCCACAAACGTTAACTTCACCACCACGGTTCAAGCGCAGTTCACAGCCTCTTTAGTTGGTAGCACCCTGCAGCAGCGACACAGTCCCAAACAGTGGGATGCAGAGGGACCGATTCTACTATGACTTTATTTTCTAAATATTACAAAAAAAAATTCTCATATTATAATGACTCAATTCTCAAAATCTTAGATTACTTTGGCCCTAAAACTCTATCATAGCTGACACACTACAATTCTGCTTTTTGGTTTATTTTCTTGCTAATTTGGGGCTGACTGTTTACCATTTGTGTACCAACTAAACTGAATGGACACTGACCGACAACACTGGTTATATTTTAAATGTTTTGATCAGGGCCAAATTGTTAGTCGCTGGGTATTGGTAGGGACATGTCTGTCCCTACCTAATTCTACGTTCTTGGAATAAGCTACAGAAAATAATTTTGTGAGCAGAACAGCAGATCTAGTTGAAACTAGCCATCAATATAACTTTTGCTGGGGGGAAAAAATAACTTGGACACAAGTTTATTACAGTTTTATTGTTCATTTGAAATAGAAGTAGAGAAGCTGGATAGATTGAAGGTCATTGTCTTCTGATAATTCAAGACAAACCTGATGTGCTAAGTCATAACAACCTTTTATTTTGAAACCAAAATCCCATTTGGATTCAAATTAATCCAATTTACAAAGTGCCACCATTTACTTATTGATTGCCACTGGGACGAAATGCAATTGAATTTCCTTTATAACACTTGAAACACCTCTTTATGACTATCGACAACAGCATTTTCCTTCAGGCAGTGGCCACATCACAACCTTCCTCTGGACTGCAGTTAAATAAGCTGGGCAGGGCTGTGGGCCTTACAGCTGGCTAGTGTGAGAGGACAGAGAAAAGCCAGTGAGGGTTAGGTGCTGGCAAGCCTTTATGGGGAAAGTGCAAAGCAAAGAAAACAATTTCACTCATGGCAGCGAATATTTATCATAATACATAATGCACATGGATGCAATTTGATTTGTAGTAAAAAGTCATTCCAAATTCACAGGTGAAATAATTTTTCCTCTCAATCAATCCATTCCCCTGAATTGTGGAGCCCATCAATAAGGAAACACCCATCAGGTTCCCATCTGGCCCAGTGGCTTTTGAAAGTGGTGAGGTGAAGGCTCATCCATCAGTAGCATAGGCCATACTGTCACCTGCCACTCCTCAGCTGGGGAAGCAGGTGGACTGGTGTGGCATTTTCACAGTAAAACACTCTCAGGAATTCCTTCTTGGACCTCATCTCTTACCCACCACCTTGAATGTCCTTGCGTAGAGTAACGGGAAAAGAGAGACTCAGAAAGACTGCTCACTCAAGGAAATGTCACTTGAAGGAGCTTCACTGTGAAGCCTTCTCTGTGCTAACGATTCATCTTCGCCCACTCTGAAATCTATACAATTCTTGGCTCTGTCTTGGCTGTCACCCTTTTGAAGCAGAAAAGATAAAGAAAAGAAACCAAAGCTACTTATTGCTTCAATATGTTCACCACTTTGGTCCAGATTGAAGTATCTCAACAACTACATGGTACATTAGTCATAGCCATAGTCATAGTGATGTTTCCAGTCAGGATGCTTTCTATTGCTCTTCTATAAAAGTTACCAAGAATTTGGCATGGGAATTTAGCCTTCTTATGTTTCCTTAAGAAAATACAGTCGTTTCTGAGCTTTCTTCACCAGCGTGGTGATGTGAGATGACCATATCAGATTCTCTGTGATGTTGATTCCAGGAACTTGAAAGCGTTCACCTGCTCCACCTCAGCACC
>NW_024041039.1:23197606-23224606 GCF_014851395.1 Micropterus salmoides | reverse complement strand
TTTGAGTGTGTAGATGAGTTTGATAGTCTATAGCTCCAGCACCTAAGCAAATTCTGATACTGCAACACATTCTCACTCCCAATTTATCACATATGGACACTTGGTCAAGACCTCTTGGCATTGCTTTTTAATGCCCTGGGTACCCCGTTTTTGCATGTGTAGGGCTTTGCGGTCAAGTTAATAATAATAAATATCACACAATATCAGCGGGGCAGCACGGTGGTGCGGTGGGTAGCGCTGTCGCCTCACAGCAAGAAGGTCGTGGCTTCAAACCCCGGTTGCCCCGGCCTTTCCGGCCTTTCTGTGTGGAGTTTGCATGTTCTCCCCGTGTCTGCGTGGGTTCTCTGCGGGTACTCCGGCTTCCTCCCACCATCCAAAGACATGCAGTGTAGGTTAATTGGTGACCCTAAATTGTCCTTAGGTGTGAGCATGGTTGTTCGTCTCTGGCTCCAGCAACCCTGTATGCAGGATAAGCGGTTGACGATGGATGGATGGACACAATATCAGCTTATACTTTCAAAATAAAAAACTATATAACTATAATACTAGTTCAGGAACAGGACCACGCCTCTCTTTCTCACTCCCACCTGCATGTCATTCAATTCCTCCACCTGTGCCTTCCTAATCCAATCACCTGCACACACATATAAAAGCTCGTCTAGCCCCTTTCCCTCTCGTTTGTCTCAGTTCTCACATGCCTCCAACACGAAAACTGCCTGTTCCTCCTCTTTTAACGGCAACAACTTGGTTACGTTTAGGAAAACATCATTGTTAAGGTTAAAATAAATATGTTACTGATGTGACTTAAGTTATGTAAGTTAAGTAACATTATACAACAAAAACTGTCAGTGTTGACTTTTTGTTTCACACAAGAAACAAACACCGGTCTCTCGGTTTCTGACCCATCAGTCACTCCAAACACCTCTTTACTTTTACACCTACTTTTAGCGTTAAAAAATGGTGATAAAGGGCTTCACACAGTGTGTTGTAAAATAGTCACAATGTGGTTAGGTTTAGGCACCAAAAACTAATTTGTTAGGTATAAGAAATTATATTGGTTTTGGTGGTAAGGTTTGGGAAAAGATAATGGTTTGGGTTCAAAGAAGTACATTTGGTTGACATAAGTCATGTATGACATTATGTAAATTAAATCTGTGAATAAGTCAGCTTTGACTTTTGGTTCTGTATACTACCTCACCTGAAGCGGATGGGTAAGATGTAGCTGCTGGTTACTGAGTTTATACTGAAAATACACAAATAAGAACTATAGTACACCTTTTATTGTTAGCAAGATCAACATCACTGACCATAAACTACTCACCACAACCTGGTTGGTCCCCCCACAATCCTTGAGGTGAGATACTGTATACATTTATTTTGTATTGTGCCCCTCTAAATAGAGACTATGGTGGCAACCTGCAGCACATGACCTTGATAAAAAAAACAGCATGCAGTTGAGAGCAAAGATCAAAGGTTGTGTGGGTGAACACAACCAACGCTAAACTACTGCCGCTCCCACTAATGACCTTCACAGGGAACAACAGAAGCCCCACTGCTGTTTCTTCCAGTGTGAAGGTCAGTGGTATATTTGGCTTTGTGTTTCCAGGGGTATATGTGGATGATTGACATTTGTTTACAATGTCTTTGTGCTGGCCTATATGTGACCCAGAGAGATGAATGTAGATTTGATTGATTGATTGATGGACATCTTATTTTTAAATTCAAGTCCTCACTCACTGCATATCTGTTGAAGAAGTATATAGATAATTATTAAAACTTTTATGTATGTACTGCCAAACATCCTAATATGACTTCAAAATGACTGATGAGGTGTGTCAGACATGAATACTCATTAATTTGAGGTCTTACTAAATATTCAGACTGTGGTGTGGACTGAGTGTGAGAGGGGCTCGGAGGTGACAGTTCCCTCGCTTGTCAAAAGGGTGTCTTTATCTGTCTGAGGTGCATTGCAGCTGTGAGGTCTCTGGGTCAAATCCAGCCTTCACTCTGTGTTCTTCAATCAGCTTTCTCATCTGTCTTCACTCTGAATTTTCTATAAAGGCAGAAAATTGTAGGAATAATAGAAAAGCTGGGGACAACATAATCCCTATTTTGGGGGAAATCTGCTCTTCAACGTGAACATGACCTTTAAAGGGAGGAAATACAGTGTACTTGTACTGCTAACCTCTTATAGAGACTAATATGTATTCAGTCTAGTTTTCAAAAGAAAAAATCACAATAAATGAAGGTTTGTGTGTTTTAACAACACAAATATTTCTTGATTATTCCACTTGGTCCACACAAAACATCTAGAACTTTATTTGAACCAAAAATGAATGTTGGAGAGTTTTGTTTGATGTGTGGAGGGCTTTTATTTGCTGCAGTGTACCAGAGGCCATGGAACATACAGTAACCTCCTCAGATGGATGTGAAAAAATGTTGAAGACTCACATAAGGTCCTCAAATATTTTTCTGAGAGCAGTCCAATGGAATAACCTTTTAGGTTTGCAGGAGTTGTTTCCTACTTCACTGACTCCACTTTCACAGTGTAGTTTCCACATCACACTTCACACTTAGCGGTAAGTTTGCACCAAATAACATTAATCAGATCTTTAGGTGAGGACTTAGAAATGGCATGAAATTTTTTTAGCTCTGTTAATTTAGAATTAAATTAGATGAAATGTAAGAAATGTTCAAATGCATATGTTTGTATGCAAAGAAAGTACCCACAGTTTTCCAACCAAATATTACAAATATCAAAGAAAAGTGATTAAACACTGTCAAAAATGATGACTGATCCAGAGGGGCATCTAGACTTCTCATGTGCCCCTATTTTGTGAAAATGAATCATTGAAGTTTAACATTAACGCACAGACACATAGTATCCTGCTACAATAAGTTATGAAAGAGAAGACACTTGGGAACTCATAGCACCACTTTGTCGTGTCCTAATTTAATAAACTGCGTCTCAACCAGTGAGGCAGTGACATATTTTAAGTCTCCCTCCAATCCAGCGGTGGATTGTTTATTTTTTCACAACAGTCACTAAATCACTCATTTCAAGTCTCTGATGTACATGCTCTATGGGTGCTATAGGGCCAGTGGGGAGCTCTGGGTGACATGAAATCAAGACTCTCTTTAGTGAGTGGCTCATACAATCTCGATTCAGTTAAAAAGAGTCATGTGCTGATGGAGGAACATTTCTCTGTACATCTAAATAAATCTTACATATGATGTGGAATGTGATATGGAATGGAGGTGATGTGGAAACACTGTGAAAGTGGACTTCTCAGTGAAGTAGGAGACATTTTGTGTCCAGTTAAAGAAAACACAAATTCTGGATTCTTCAGTGAGAACGAAGGAGTAGATGTTATTTTATTATGTTAATTTATTAAGTTATTTAGTATTTAGTTCGTTTTTTGTGGAGAAACCACATAAAACACAAATAAATAATAATAAATAAATAAAAAATAAATAATAAAGCAGACGTCTTAAAACATTTCTGGGGGATCTTCAAAGGTGGACTTATCCGATGCTCACTTGCACATCCTAGAATAGTTTAATTGGATGTCTCAGAATCATGTTAGTTTGAAAAGCTGGATAAAAATTTAGTTGTTATTTAGTTGTTAGAGCTTATCTATGGAGAGATTGCTAATGGGTTTAAGAGCCACTGGGATTCAACAAATGTCTCTGAAAGAGACTTAAAATGACCACAAAGAGATGCAAAAACAACCACAAGACACAAAATGACTGCATAGTTTGCTCAGAAAACTGCAGACTTGGGTGTCTTGTCTTTACTAAGGAGAGGTGGAGGACCCAATATGTGTCTCCAGGTGTATAGCCTATATTGTCTCATAATCTGTCCATGAGTTTATCCTCTGCATCCCTGGACCCATGCAAAGGCAAGTGAGAAATAGGTTGCTTTCAAACGATTGAGACCTATAGCTCACACCTGCATTAAGAGTTAAACATAAAAAACCAGCCACATGCTTTCCCTGCGCCGTCTTGGGACTCCCTCCAGGAACACTGAGCTTCTTGAGGATCTCGGTGAGGGAGGTGGTGCGCCCAACTTGGACCTGCAACAGTCTGTTAAAGCTCTCGCTCCTCTTCTCCTAGCTCATTCTTTTCCCTCCATCACTTGACGGAGGACAGGCGGTGTGAGAGCATCCTCCTCCCCACTGGGTACCGGACGGCCCCTCCACACAGTGGCAGCAAGGCTACTGCAGCGCAGCGCACCGGAGCGGAGCTGGAGGAGAGCAGATAAGAGAAGCAGAGAGGAGAGGAGAAGAGCAGGAGGAGGAGAAGGAGGAAGGACGGACTGTCTCCCCTCCGACAGGCGGGATTATACTCTGCAGAATCCAGTCCTTTCAACATGTCTTTGGGGAGTAAAAGACTCGCTGGAATTACTGCGCTGCTCGCCTCGTTCCTGCTCGGCTGGTGTGGGACAGGTGGAGAAGGTAAGCGGCTCTGTGCGCTTTCTGGGATGGAGAGCGGGCTGTTAAAAGGGACCCCCAGGGTTTATTATTGTACTGCATGTCAAATGTAAGGGTATAGGCTAACAATATTTAGCTTGTTATCTGTCGACAGATATGGCCATTGGTGAGACTTTTAATTGTCTAAGTAGGCTAATGATAAATCATTTAATTAAGAAAGAAACAACTTTCTTCTTCATTAAATTGATCAAACATGATACTTTCATAAAGCTAGAATAAACCACAAAGTGAAATATGTTTAAATATATTTAATGATTAATCAAGAGAATCTAAAGCCAAATAGGGCTGCAGTTAGAGATTATTTGCATTATTGATTCTTCTGCCAATTAAGCTATTTTGTGAATCGATAGGCTGGTCTAAAAAATGGGGGAAATGTGAAAAAAATTGTCCAAGATGACGCCTTCAAATGCCCTGTTTTGTCGGGGGAGCAGTCCAAAACTCAAAGGATAGTCTGTTCCCAATCATATAAAGCAGAGAAAAGCAGCAAGCTGTAGAAATTTTGCTTGAAGTACTTAAACGATAATCAAAACAGTTCAACTACTGATTGATTGACTAATTGTTTCCAGCCTATTAGGCCTATTCATAAAATAATGGAATCTGCCTTAACTTTTGCTATCATTCATTTTGTAACAGCTCTCACTTTTATCTCTCTAAAAAAAAAGTTAAGGCAACAGCTGCGAGTCAACCTGTTTCTCCAGTTTGAGAAAAAGTAGCTACTGTAGCTCATCAAGTTTCTTCTGTGAATTTTAGTGAATTAAACAGTTGGCTGGGTCTGATCCGACCACCGCGGGGGCTTGTTGTTGAAAGGGAGCGCACATCCTCTGGGGATTTACGGCTGTCAAGTTTTAAGAGACAGCGAATCCCACAAGTTCTGTTCTTATTTTAGCTTTTCCAGCATTTGATGTTTTCTCATGAGAGAAAGAGACAGTGGGAGAGACTGTGGTCTGTCCGTGGAGATGTGAGAGAGCTGCAACTCAGGAGGATGCAGCTGCTGGCGCTTCAGCTCCTGTTGTAAAAGGTTTCAGAAAAAAAAAATCCTAAAAAGTAGGTTCTTGGTTAAAGGGATGGTTTCAGCAAAGGAAGTCACTGAAAAAGTTGCTCAGATAATAGCTGTATGAGAGAAGTGATTTTGAGGAAGGAAAGAATTTACCCTGCACTGTAAAGATAGATAGATAGATAGATAGATAGATAAATAGATTATTCCCCACTTAAGTGCATATGAGCTGTTGTTTTCCTCACAGGATGTTTAATGAATAGTTCCAGTAGCTACACTTTTGAAGTAGTGGCTCAGTAAAATCTGAATACCCTTCCTCCCCACAATAATTATACTGTACTCCCTTGGACTGGTGCTGTAAATAAGCGCAGCCTTTTTTTTGTGTCATCCCAGTAGGCAGATCAACATAGAAATCACTAAAAAGCCTGATGGATCAGAATGTTTTCACACACACATTGTTAATCAACTGTTTGAATGGAACGATGGAGAGATGATGGTAGTGGGTGTGGAGGATAGAGATGGGAGATGGAAGCATTAATTGGCATTGCGGTTTCTCAACCATATTGATTGTTTGGGAAGACAAAGGCTGTAAAATAAAAAGGGGTATTAATACTATGGAATGAAAAGAACCCACATCCAGATGAAACAGACACATTTTCTCTGAAGGCTCAGACACAACAGTTTCCTCTGTGCATGAAGCTCAAGACTGAGAGACAAATCACAAAACCTGAATTTTTACTGTATCACTCTACTGTGCTTCATATATTTTGCTCTACAGCATACTGTACATCAGTCAGAGCCTTAATGACCTTTCTTCTGTCCAGATCATGCCCCCTAACCAATAAAAAGGTTTCAGCTCAGTAAAGAACATCATCATCATCATTCATCTTGTTTTGTACATGGAGGACAGGAGGTTTCTGTCAATATCACATTCATTATACTCTCTCTCTGTTAATAGACTGTTTCTCTCTCTCTGACACACACTCACATATATTTGTACTATCCAGCATTCATGCCTACTTCATGCAGTGATTGTGTCGGTATGTGGAGGTGAGAGAGTAAGCAGGGTTTGAAATTTTCTCTTTTTAGATGCTGTTTAACCATCTGACAAGCACCATCACAATTACATGCTTAATCCCAGCCAGGGTTTTAGCACAAAATTCTAGACCCTGTACATAGAAATTCTCTATGGGTCCTTCCCTGCATCCATTCATTCTCTATTGTGTCGTCTTTGTCCCCCTGAGTCCTACGCCACTGACCGCAGCCCTTACCCCAACTTCACCTGAACTTAACTCAACCCCCAACACTAAAACCTAGAAGTACAAAACCACACACACTTGTTCCGGTTTAAGCTGAGTTTATCTCAATGCAGTATGCGTTTTACAGAGAGTATCAAAAGCAAAGATGAATGGACAGTTTCATGTGAGAAAATACAGATCTTCATACCTAAATGTTGAAATATGTTGTTTGTCAGTGCCTTTCAAAATACTCCCAAAAATGTTTAATTGGAATGTTTTTTTTTTGTGATCTGTAACCTCTGTGATTAAGATTTGAACTTTAGGCAACTAAAACATGGTTAGAGAAAAATTCCCTTTATGGTTAAAAGGACTGTTGGAGATAGCCCAGCCCAGTGTTGGAGCCATGCTTCATATGCCCAGCCATTCAGTTTGACCTCTTTTATGGTGGTTTTGTAGCAGTTTTTTGTAAGTACCTTCTTCCTCCCTTCATGTTTAACTTTATCTTCAACTTTAAAGTCCCCAAGGGGAAATTTGCCTCACATGTCCACGTAATCTCCTACTTTGTATTATTTCATTTTGCAAAAGAAACACATTTCTTTTGCATTTTTTCTAACACATTTTTGTCTTCATTTAGATCATAACACCAGTGGAAGCAGGAGAGTAACTTTAAGACTACTTAGATAGGTGAGACTGTGGATTTGGTAGATGTGTTTGATTATTTATTAGGTTATTACGTTAAATCTCCCAAGATTAAATTAGACAATATTTCTCATCAGCTAAAAAGCTGTCTCGCGAGACTATCACAATTGACATTTTTAACTGTCAAGCCAAACATTAATTAATTACTTAAAACTGATAAGATCACAGAGCTTATCAACTCTTCCCAGTTGATGCAAAATCGGAATACGCCCTGATAATCAACTGAACCTGTGGGTCCAGACAGCTGTGACGAGTGGTAACTAACTGGTAGAGTTTTGCAACATAAACATCTAAAAACTGAGGCGCAACCTTGCTCTGTTTGGAACTGTGAGAACTTTATGATCCGCTGAAGTTCACATGTGTGGATTTGTGGTGAGATTTCTGCCTGATCAAGTGTTTCAGTTACTTTTGGTTTCACTTTTAGTCCCAAACTGCGTCAGTCTGAAGGGGATAACGTTACTACCAGTTGATCAATAACGTAATGCACCGCAGAGTAAAGCGCACATAGACTTCTCATTAAATAATCACGTTAGTCTGGTAATATTATGGCTTTTTTCTGGACATGTCAGAGAACACAGATGTGCAGAAAGTTTTGAACATGAGCAGAAAAGCTGCTGAAACACAGGAGCTAATAAGCTCCAGGAGTTTCTAACTGAATTAAAATTAAATAATATATTATTGAGGTGCCACAATCACATTTAAAGAGGTTACTTCCCCAAAATCACGACTCAGCAGAAATGAAATTAAGGTGATGTTATTTTCTCTGTCTGCCGGAAAGTCATCTCCTCCAGTCCTCAGCCAGACAGAGAGTTGGTAAAAAAAATATGCTGGGAATTTATTTAAATTTAGGCCCAGCTCCCTGCTTCACGTGTGAACAGCCCTGTCTCGTCAGAATTTATTACTTTTCAATGAGCTGGTGGTTTGCTCTGAGAGAACATAAACCTCTGAATAAAATCAATTTTGTGTGAATGTGTGAGACATTTTCTCTGTAAAACCCTGCTGTCCTTAATGCTTCATGAGACGGTGGAGTCTCAGAGAACTGCCATGAGGAAAGAGCAAAGTTGTGGAGGATAAATAGCCGTTACATTTCTTCTTTAGTGTGATTTATGAAAATGTGTTTAGTAAAAGTGGAGTCATGAAGAGGTTCTGATTAAGTCAAGGTTACATAAAGGTGGCAGTGGCTCGTAGTGTGAGCCAGGAGCTGCCAGTCATGAATCTAGATTTATTAATCCAGGGACAAGTAGTTAAGCGATAAAAGTGACAGAGAACTGCAGTCCATCCATCTGCCTTTGTGACCTGTGGGATTTTGTGTTTGCCCAAGGCCAGTTCCCCAGTGTATGTCTGCCTCCTTAAAAACAGACCCATGCATCAAATGGCCCTGTCATTATATCAGATGACTTGTTATCGGTCCAAGAATCAGCCACATTCTGCTGAGGTCACTGTTCACTGTCACTCTAAAGCAGGAGGAAAGTAGAAACTGTGCGCATCAGCTATTATCAAAAACACACTGTATTAATGATGAGTGGCATGTTTATATACTGTAAAGTCATCCCCTCTTTATGACAGTCTGTCTGTTCATTATGTAACACAAAGATTCAGTGGAAGTAGAAATTGGTCAAACTTGATCTGCTGATGAAGATCTTGTGATATGATGAAAAGTTCCAGAACAGCTACTGAAGTGGAACTTGCTGTGAGAACTGCTAAAGGTCCAAGACTTAGAATGAACTTTCAATCTCATAACACAAAAAGTATACATTTCCTACCAAATAACACAATTTCCCGCTTTTATTCTGAAGGCCACATTGGAAGTCTTAACCTTCAGAAAAACTCATCTTGACGAAGAAGTTTTAATTATAATATTATATATTAACATCACTGCTTTGAACTATATTGAGCCAGGGAAGACCTAGAGGCTTCGTGCATAGCAATGATCAACGCACTATAGTATAGAACAAAATGTGTCAGCATTTAGTAATTTGTCAAATCAAAAAATTTGTGTAACTTCTGCCTCCAGCATCTAGAAACGACACTATGAGAGACTTGAGACAGAACCAAAATAGTTAAATTGCAGGCCATAAAACCAAAAGAATGAGCTAAAAGATGCTTAAATGCTCTGTAGAGCTGAGGGGAACTGCACAATTGGATGATAACTCTCTGGGGGATCATCAATTTGAGCAACTTCTTTGACATTATTAATATAAAATATTGATTATAGTAGCTTTAAACTACTCAATAATTTAGATAAAACAGATAGATAATTTAAAGATACTCTTTTTCTATTAGTGTGATGGGGAGATGAAGAGAAAAAGAGGAACAACAGCAGGAGCTAGTAGAAGAAAAAATGAGTGTACAAGAAAAGAGAAGAAGTGGAGAAGTTTGGTTCACTGCACTGCATGGACATTCATTGTAGTTGCCCTCCATCTTTAAGCCATGCAATGACACTCCCAACTCCTTCTCTCATTTCACCCATCAGTGGGTTTTCTTTTTTTTTTCTTGTGTGTGTGTGAGAGAGTGTGATGTCAGATTCATTGGCCTGACTCCCCTCATCTCACCTTCACACAGCTGCAGCTCTGCGCTGCACAGCAACTCAAGTTTCAGTAATAAAGTCCTGTTCTTCTGTAAAACACTCTTGCTTTTCCGCAAGTGGGGTGACATTACTGTAAAGTGTTTTTCCATTTGTTTTTCATCTTTTCAGTGTTGCATGTTAAATAGCCTGTCAGGATAGAAATAGTGTGACTTATATATTACAATAACAAGGTTGGTGTCCACATATTGATCTGATTTCGCTCAGCTTTAAATGTTAGAGTAAACCAATAATAAACCAATAAGTAGAATGCAGAACATTTTCCAATATTCACATATTAATGTTGTGCGCATGTAATGTTCGTCAAACGTTTTACTCATGCTGAAACCCGCAGTCCAATTTTTTTTGCTCCTTGTTTGTTTTTTGTGATTTTTTCTTTCTTACAGAATATCTATTGAGACGCTTTATTGGAAAGAAGGTTAATGGCAGTTATGCCTGTATGTATAGTAATGTATTACTGAAGGCCAACCTGCTTTTCCAATATACACTATCACGTCTCACCATCCTCCCTCATTGTTACTGCCTTCTAAACCAATTAAAAAGCAAATTAACATTAGATTACTTATAAATACAGCTAATAGTTACCTAACCTTCTGCTTTGACCTTCTCCCTTTCCAATTTAATGACAGCCTTTATGTTTGTTGGCTTGAGGAGTGGAAGAGGGCCATGTAAGTGCCTCTTGAAATAAATCGTAATTATAACCATCAGGACTCTTATTCATCGATGGATTTTATTCTGACCTTATTGACACTGGACTTATGCTCAGCCCAAACCAGACACCATCAAGTTAAAACGTCTGAATCTTATTTCTATAGCTGCAGTCATCATCCCATTTTCTCTGGAAAACATTTTAGTCTGGGCAACTATGGACGCAATCAGACAGTTTAAGTCTAGTTATGTTATTATAACCAACCAATGGTTGGTGCTTTGATAGATAATACATAAATAAATAAATAATCCTTTGATAGCAGTGCTGAAATAGATCTCAGTCATGACAGCAACAGGTACTCACATAATCACTTCCTCTTTAGTGGTTTTACCTGCAAAATAAAAGCACAAGAATGTTTTTTGAAGCAATGCTTTATTTCGAGTGGAATTGAGAGCTTTTACTTTGAAAAATTCTGAATGACATTAAAAAGAGTCTGTAGCCTGCTTGACACACCTCTAAAAAAGCCGTCAGAAAATGTGACCACTCTAAATTTCCTCTTCCTGGAGATACTGGGGAAATGAAAATAAGCGTCCGTAGGTTGATGGATGCGGATCAAACACTGGAACACAGGCACTGCAGCTGTTTTACTGAGAGCATGTGAAACAGTCGCTTCATAATCAATTTGTTGAAGAGGGAAAAACAAATTCTCCCGACGTGGGATCAAAAATGCATCCTTTGGTGAGAGTCTTGGACTAACCAAACACTGTAAAATGCAGTTTAAATATTATGTCTTATGTTCTCACCCACCATCTAATGGATAAAAAAAAATTTGCTCTGATGCAAAACATATTTGCCTACCCCTGCTGTATATTATTACTTCTTCTTCTTCTTTCATTCAACGTAGTGATGAGCGTTTACACTGCCAGAATTCCACAAGAAGAAGAAGAACGTAGTGAGGAAATGCTCTCTGTAGAGCAGTTTGTCTGTTTTCAGCTACTGTAGAAACATGGCAGCGCAACATTGCGACATCCATGTAAGAGGACCTGTGGAGTATATAGATAGAAATGGCTCATTCTAAGGTAATAAAAACATAACGGTTCATTATGTACACCACTGAAAGCATAGTTATGGATCTTACATTGCATTTCTGTAACTAGATCCTCAGAAATATTACACACTGGACCTTTAAGATTTGAGAGTTGGTGAAGAGACCTTGGGGAGCTTTGTTTTTCAGTTGCAGCATCTCAATAAAGGCAAATCCATCCTTGCTCACAAATCAGAAGTGCAAGTTTGCAATTATTCATTCATGTATACATCCTTTGTTGTAACCACAATGAATATTACATTTTTAAAATGTAGCAGGAGATCAGGAAAAAGTTATTTTGTATTTGAAGATAATCACTCAAAATATTCATGCAGCATCTTAATTACAGTCTACAACAACTATTTGCTCAATAATTTAGGAGACTGTCCTCCCAAGCAACATGACAGCACCAGTTGTTTCAGGAAGAGCTACAAAACAACATGTGTTTACGTTTAAGTGACAAACCCCTCTAGCAGTTGTAGGGATTCTGACTTTTGTCACTTCATAGTAAAGGTGAAGTACTGTGACTTTGTTGTAAAGCCACAAACTATGCAGAGGGAGGTTGTCGGGGTAGATGCATGGGTCAACAAAAAATCAAAATAACAAACAATAGTCAAAATTGGTTTCTTTGAGTGCAGTTGTTCCCCAACCTAACCAAGAAGTTGTTATTTTTACCGCGATGACAAAGGTTCCACAAACTGCTAAAGTAGTTTAGCAGTTGTTTAACCCAAACCATGTTCTTTCCCTAACCCTAACCAAGTCAGTTCATGTGCCTAAACCACAGTGTCCAAAAATATATTTATACTTTATCACTTTAACCCGGTACTTCAACGGTGATTTGTATCAGTTTTGGAAAACACAGAGAAAGGATGTCATTCTATTTGTCATTCTACAGCATTGTTGTTTTGTTTGTTTAATTTTGAGAATTTGTTGAAATTTCCCCACACTGTCCCACAAAATGTATGTAGCTCAAGGTTTCAGTCATGCACAAATGTTTTTTGTCTTTCAGAAAAGAAGGCAGTGCTTTGCTTGATTATTCAAAAAAATCTTTCGGTTCTACTACACCCACAGGGGAAACCAACTCTAGGTGCTAGAGGCAAAAAGAAAGAAAGAAGAGCATAATTGATGATGATTTGTAGAATTTTTTTTAACAAAGTGACTTAATGTCCTTTCAATGAGAATGTCTGCAAAGAAAAGTGTGCCATTCAATTTACTATCCCTATTTTGAAATGCAAATATTTCCATTAATGAATGCTCATCAGAGACTCTGCAAATCTCGCCCTGGGTCCATTAGTAGAAGTGATGTAACCTGCAGCAATCCTCCCAAATCTGCATAAGACTGACATATTTCATTGTGAGTGATTTTGAATCCTCTTTCTCATTACTATTGTTTTTGCGTTCATGTATTTGTTGCTTGTCTCAGCACTCAGCATGTGTGCTAATGTGATGAGGGTTAAACCTCAGACTCCAGATAAATGTTTTAATTGCTGCCTTGTTGCTGTGCAATTTTCTTTTGATCATTTAATTCTGCTGATTAGGTTTGCCCCCAATGGAGCCATATATTAATGTAGTTAGCACGGAGGAAATTACAGCATTGTTTTCATACCATTTCCCAGAGAAAAAGTAGGTATTTATGTTGCAGAAAACAGTTTATCTAAGTGTACTATAAATGTAATGTCATTTTCTAACTCAGGAGGTCTTAGATGGTGAGAGTCAGCAGAATTACTGCCTGGTGTGTCACCAACAGACAGATGAAGGGCTGGAAATGAGAAACAGGTATTTCTCTCATTGTTAGCAGTCAGCCCGGCAGCAGAGCGTCTCAGTTAAGCTGTCAGACTGTCAGGCTCCAGTCTGCAGCCAAAGCAGGCACAGGATTCACATCAATCTCAGCCAAACTTTTACCAGGAAATTAATAGTTTGACTTGCACAGCCACAAAATAGTGATGATTATGGATGATTCAACAAAATACTTTTAGGTAACACCTAACAGAAAGTCACAAACTTTAGTTAATTTGCTTATGAATGGGCTGTCAGTCACAGCTGACTTGTAGTACAAAGTGAACATAATTTGGTCTGTTTTCACAGAGGAAACTATCAATTTTGAGTAACAGTTACTTAGAAGCAAGTCTAGAGTCTACAGCCACAGTCAACATTTTTGTTTTTAATTGAAATATCTTGAAAACAATTAAATGTTTTCCTGCTAAATTTGGTACGGAAGTTCATTGTCCCCAGAAGATGAATTGTGTTTACAATTCATCTTCTGGGGACAATGAATGAATGATCCCTTAATATAGTGCCATCATCAGGTCAACATCTCAATTTGTCCAATACTACAATGCCTGCAAAAGTAATTCCTGACAGTCTCAACTGCGCTTCATGTTTAGTGTTAATTACCAAATTTCACAACCCATTCTCACTCCCCGACTCGTCACGTATAGACTCATGGTCAAGACCCAACGCACTTGAGATCCCTATAGTGTCATAGTTCAACACATAGGGGCCCTGTAGCATCAGTTTTTGACGGTTGAGTCAGGTACATGACATTTAACAGAAAAAACTGGGTAAGGAGGTAAGTGGGGTGGATGGAGGGCCAGAACCTGGACATCGAACCAGGAGACCGAGGTTCATATCCCGTATGAAACAGAAAGTCTAAACATTAATTATTTTTATTGAATTTACGCGAGTCAGACCTACGTAAATAGTGTAAGTTACGCAAGGGACGTAAGTTAACTTACGTGTGAACTGACCTATGTAGTTATTTTAAGCCAAAGCATGATCTTTTCCTAACCCTAACCAAGTACTTCTGTTGCCTAAAGTAACGAAGTACTTTTTGTGCCTGAACCGATTTTAAAACTCTAGTGTTTTATTTTGAAAGTTAACTGGACATCGCATATTTATTGTTTATTGTTGCTAACTTTACCAGACGTTGCACATTTGTTGTTGCTAAACGTTGCTAACTTGACCTAGGAGTAGTGACGTGCGATACCACTTAACTCCTATACGATCCAATACCAAGTTATACCCAGGCTGGTATTGCCGATACCGATACCAATACTTTTTACATATTTTATCTCTAGTTTAATGTGACCTCCCTCCTCCTGTTTCTGTATTTATGAGAAAATAAGCAGTAGGCTGTAGCCTTACCAATTCAAAATAATAGCTGCATAATGATAAGACATCATTTACTGTCATGTTCTTTAATTATAATAAAAATATCCTGCTCAGAACTGCCGTTTCATAACATCATCCTATTATTTTGACTTAATCTCAGATGTTTAGCGAAGTTTGCAGTGTTGCTAAAGTATTTCACTGTCTTTGCACACACATCACACAGAACAACATTATAAACTTCACAGCTAAAATACAGCCAGACATGACTGTTTTTACAGTCAGCGATAGTCAGTATTCAATCGCAGGAAATGTGAAGGGCTGCAGCGGCTCACTTCAAAGAAGCTCCGTCACAGAGCCGTAGCGCAAGCATGACTTTGACAGGCGGAAGGAAAAGTAGTTCCTATCAACCGAGTAGCCTATACTTAGACCATCCTGGTGACAGTAAGATACTTATGATAAAACACACACTCACTCCAAATTATGGAGTTTAGATATCAATCCTATTATATGAGTATCGATCCTAGAGCAGGAAATGTTGGTATAAAAAATATCAATACTTTAGGATCAATCCGCACATCACTACTGCAGAGCCATAAACGTCTAAAAATGACGCTAAAGGGGTACCCAGGGCATTAAAAATGTCGCCAAAGGGGCTTGACCAAGTGTCAATATGTGACGAGTTGGGAGTGAGAATGTGTTGAATTTCAGCACACTAGCATGGTAAACTAAGATGGTGAACGTGGTACAACTGCGCTTCATATTTAAAGCCCCCCTCCAGCCAGTTTTAACTGCCGTTTTTGGTGAACGTTCTTTCTCAAACAGAGAATGGGGGTGTTGTTAATAGTTGGACGTAATCAATTACCACCGACTGGCTGGCTGACTGGC
Source organism: Micropterus salmoides (assembly GCF_014851395.1). Classification (NCBI taxonomy): domain Eukaryota; kingdom Metazoa; phylum Chordata; class Actinopteri; order Centrarchiformes; family Centrarchidae; genus Micropterus; species Micropterus salmoides. The sequence goes on along the minus strand of NW_024041039.1, from coordinate 23,208,869 downwards.
TGGAGTGTTCACTAACAATATGCTGTGTTAACATCACTATACTGTAAAGTTTAGTACACTTTACTGTCTGGCAGGAGTAGCCATTACTTACCCATGATAGAAACTAATGTGCGCATATCAGCTGTTATCAATCATACAGTCGATGGTCCTGTCACGTACTGCACACGCTAACTCCGCTACATTTTATGGTGCACTTACTTTACAGCAGGGGGGAGGTCTATTACTCTGTTGAACTGTATGTAAGACTGATACCATAGCCTCCGGCGATGCATTGGTAAAACGGCCCTCAGTAAAATGCATCTTGCAGACTGTATATAGTGGCAGGTGAAAGTGCAACGTGTTTTCTGTCATCTGTCCTCCAACATGACACATGACATAATGAACATACCTACTGTAAGTTCTAAGTAAATTACATGATAAATTGGTTAGCTAGCTCACAGCGATTTTTATCGGTTTGATGCTCTGACTTAACGAGGCGTGACAGCATGACAGTTTTTTAACGAGGCATGACAGTGCGCCTGCACAAGTTTGGAGAATGTCGTATGACTTATGGAATTACTATAGTCATACGTCACAACCCTGTTTTAACAACCAAGCAACTTTTGCAACTTTGAGCACCAAATTAAGCTATTTGTCAAAAATATTTGGCAAACTATGTTGGTAAAGAACATTGTAAGGAAATATGAAATATCATAGAAATGTCAAAATACACTGGAGGGGGGCCCCGACTCGTCACATATAGACTCAACGAGAACCAACGTACTGGAGATCCCTATAGTGTCATAGTTCAACACATTGGGGGGAAGCCCTGTAGCATGAATTTTTGACAGTTAAGGCACAACAAAAGGGAGACACACCACGGTAAACGGTTAAAATATGTTTATTTAACAAAAATAAACCAAATTAATAGTTATTTCGAATTAACATACTTAAAGTATGAGGTATGTAGTTAGTCTATGGTTATAGTACTGTCTGTGCAGGATGATGGTTGCATGAATGGATGTGTGAAGGTGTTAATATGCAAAAACAAGATAAATACCACAAAGCAATAGTCCAACCAAAGAAAACCAAACTAAAGGGGAAACCAGGGAGCCGGCCCGCAGGGAGGTCTGACCTGGCCTCGACAGCAGCCTCCTGCAAAATGAGACAACAGGTTACAAATAGCCTACACTCAAAGACACTGGGCCCTGTTGCTTTCAGTTATCACAATCAGCTCTTGAGCCACAAGAGAGAGACAGAGAGAGAGAGACCACACCCAATCATGACCCCACAGGGCATCACATTGTTAGCAGTCAGCCCGGCAGCAGAGTGTCTCAGTTAAGCTGTCAGACTTCTCAGGCTCCAGTCTGCAGCCAAAGCAGGCACAGGATTCACATCAATCTCAGCCAAACTTTTACCAGGAAATTAATAGTTTGACTTACACAGCCACAAAATAGTGATGATTATGGATGATTCAACAAAATACTTTTAGGTGACCGCTTCCTGCTTTCTTACAGTGCAGATGCTTTGCGAAAGGGAGAGTTAGCAACAAACCTCCCCAACAACCAAGTGTGCAACAGCAGAACAGATTTTCACCGCTATTGCAGGACCCCGGATCTCCGTCTGATGACCTGGATAACCTCCCGTCCTCACACAGAAGGGTAAGGACTGAGAGTAAATCAGAAAGTAAAAGGCTGCAGGGAAAGCTAACGACTGGGCCTCAAACTCTGATTGTGGGTGACTCTGCTGTAAGCGATGTAAGAAGCATATGCAGTAAGAACACCAAAAGGATACGGTGTCTGACTTGGCAGAAAGAATCCTGCATATCGTGACTGAACATCCTACTGTGAAAAACATCATACTGCACATCGGGGCCAATGATGTTGCGAAGCAACTGTCCGAAGAGTTGAAAGAGGACTTTAATAATCTGTTGAACACTCTTTGAATGCTGAGGTGTCTATCAGTGGCCCTGTACCGCCAGTCCGAAGAGGAGCTGAGAGATTCAGCAGATTGATGGCAATGAACACGTGGCTCTCAACGGCATGTACTGTCCATTCAGTGCATTTCATCGAAAACTTTTACTTTCTGTGGGACCACAGACATCTTTTTAAGGCAGATGGACTTCGCCTTAACAAGTTAGGAGTAAAATTGTTCAGCTCCAACCTGTTTTACTTTCTGCGTCACTCATCTGTTCCCTCTGCCAAGGACAAGAGACAAGAGGAATCTAAACAAGAAGAAGACATAACACAACAGTGAAGATTCACCATCTTTACCCCCCGAATCCTCATCTAGGTCACCCTTATCTCCAGACACCCTTTCTCCCCTCTCCCCCCTGTTGGACTTCACTGATCACATGGAAGACCTGGTTAGAGCTGGGACCAAATTTACTCCCCGCACCTTCCCTCACTCCACTCCCATTTTCTCTACCCTAAATCCCCCTCACCGTCCACCTCCACCCCTGTTTTTAAGTCCTCCAGGTTTGACACATGTGTCACAAAAAAAACAAAAACAACCACCTTCCCGGTCCACAATGGCGAAAAAGCCCAGTAAGCTCTGTCTGATATGTGCTGGGTCCAGGCTTCAAGGAAAATAGCACTCATGACTCTTCCCAGGACAAGCCGGGGCCCAGTGTTCTGGTAGTCTTCTCCATCCCTGTCTTGATAGGTAACAGAAAAAGCTTGGTGAATGTGTTAAGAAACAGGAAGCACTTTATTAATTCCTCATCAGCCGCAGCCTGTCGAAAAAAGTGGGCCTGATAATGTTTTTAACACACTAAATTTAGCTTTGTTAAACGTTAGGTTTTTGGCAGGAAAAACATTTTTAATCAATGATTTTATAATCACTCACAATGTTAATTTCATGTTTTTAACTGAAACTTGGTTGGACCAAGATAACAGTGCAGCTGTCCTTATCAAGTCTACCCCTCCCAACTTCAGTTTTATGAGTGAAGCTAGAGTGCATAAGAGAGGAGGTGGAGTTGCCATTTTGTTTAATGACTCCCTCCAATACAAAAAGATGTCTTATGGGAATTTTGCTTCTTTTGAATATTTGGCTCTTCAGCTGAATTCCTCTTCTCGAGCTATTTTTCTAAATATCTACAGGCCCCCTAAATACTGTGCAAACTTTTTTGATGACTTTGGTGAACTGCTGTCTATAATCTGTATTGACTTTGACTGTGTAGTTATTGTTGGTGATTTTAACATCCATGTTGACAACCCCCAGGACAGAGGGACTAAAGAACTGTGTGTGGGGCACACTTGCTTAGTCATCTCCAAGGGTCTGGACATTTCCAAGGTTGTCGTGACTGATGTTGCTCTCTCTGATCATTCCTGTGTTTTCTTTGGTTTTCTTTGAGAGTGCTTTCTGCGTGCACACAAATGTACAAACAGAGGTAATCACAAAAAGGCATATCACTGAAAACACTAGTGAAAAATTTATTGAGGCTTTCTCCTCGACACCCGCCCTCTCACGGGTCTCAGTCAATGAGCTTGTAGATAATTTCAGTTTTAAAATTACAAATGTTATTGATGCCATTGCGCCAGCCAAGGTAAAGGTGGTCTCTGGTAAGAGAAGATCTCCATGGCAAAATGCCACGCTGGTTAGAACTGAAAAAAGAGAGTGTCGAAAAGCTGAATACAGGTGGCGGAAAACGAATCTCCATTATGACGTCTATAAAGAGAGACTTCGCATTTGTAATTTAGAACTGAGAAATGCAAGGCGGTCCTTCTTCTCTGACATCATCACCAAAAGCACTAATAATGCATGTGCCCTGTTTGCTACTGTCGACAGGCTAACCAACCCTCCTGTGTCTGTAGCCTCTGAACTTCTATCCACCAGGGCCTGCTACGAATTTGCCACCTTCTTCACAGACTAAATTCAAACAATTAGACAAGCAATCAGTGCCTCCATGTCAGTAACAGGATATGTCTTGTCCCTGTGTCCACTTAAAAACAATTCATATAGCATGAGACAATTTGATTCTATTAACCATAAAAACCTGGAGGACATAATACAACATCTGAAATCCTCTTCATGTTGCCTTGATATTCTGCCAACAGGTTTTTTTAAAAATGTGTCTAAATGCATGGCCTCAGATTTACTACAAATTGTCAACATGTCTCTCCTCTCAGGTTTTTTCCCACAGGCCCTGAAAGGCAGTCTATCTAATCTAAACAGGTCACTAATGAGCAATTATAGGCCTATATCAAATCTCCCATTTTTAAGTTAAATCATTGAAAAGGCTGTTTTTCAACAGTTTAGTGCTTTCTTGACACTAAATAACTGTTTGGATGTCTTCCAGTCAGGTTTTCGACCACACCACAGCACTGAGACGGCTCTTGTTAAGGTCTTCAATGACATCCATTGAAACACTGACAGTGGCAGAATTTCAGTCTTAGTATTATTGGATCTCAGTGCTGCATTCGACACGATTGACCACAACATATTACTAGACAGACTTGAAAACTGGGTTGGACTTTCTGGCACAGTACTAAAATGGTTTGAATCCTACTTAAAGGACAGGGACTACTTTGTGTCTATAGGTAATCACACATCTGAGCTGACAAAATGACATGTGGAGTTCCCCAAGGCTCCATTCTGAGGCCTCTTTTGTTTAACATTTACATGCTTCCACTGGCTCAGATTATGAAAAACAACAAAAGATGTTAACATAATTATGCACATGACACACAGATTTACATGACAATATCACCAGGGGACTGTGATCCCATACAAGCGCTGAGTAACTGTATTGAACAGGTCAATGGTTGGATGTGCCAGAATTTTCTTCAATTGAACAAATAAAACTGAAGTTATTGTTTTTGGAGCCAGGGAGGAACGATTGAAAGTCAGCGCTCGACTTCAATCTGTAATGTTAAGAACCACAAATCAAGCCAGAAATCTTGGTGTAGTCATGGACTGAATTTGAGGAGCCACATTAAGACAATTACAAAGTCAGCCTACTATCACCTGAAGAATATATCACAGATTAAAGGACTTATGTCTCAGCAAGACCTGGAAAAACTTATCCATGCATTTATCTTCAGTCGACTCGACTACTGTAACAGTGTCCTTACTGGGCTCCAAATCCATCAGACAGCTGCAGCTGATTCAGAGCGCTGCTGGTCGAGTCCTCACCAAGACCAAAAAGGTGGATCACATCACTCCAGTTCTGAGGTCTTTACATTGGCTTCCTGTATGTCAAAGAATTGATTTCAAAATCCTGCTGTTAGGTTATAAAGCACTAAATGGTTTAGGGCCAAAATACATTTCTGATCTTCTGCTTCGTTACGAACCATCCAGACCTCTCAGGTTGTCTGGGGCAGGTTTGCTTTCTGTCCTCAGACGAGAGAAGCAGCGTTTAGTTATTATGCTCCGTATATCTGGAACAAACCCAGATAACAGGTCTGCTGAAACTGTCAGTTCTTTTAAATTAAGACTGAAGACTTTTCTTTTTACCATTGCTTTTAATTAAATATTTAAGATTTTTCTTTTTACCACTGCCTTTAACTAGAGATTGATAACTTACACTGCACTGTAACTGTTACTGTCCTGTTTTCTTTTTCTTTGTTTTTAGCTTTTTACCATTGCTTTTAATTAAATATTTACACGGTGAGAAATGAGTAGGTAATTGAGTGAAAAGATAATGAGAGTGAGATTGAACAGAGTGAAGGAAGTGGTCTTAAATCCAGACGTTGCACATTTGTTGTTGCTAAACGTTGCTAACTTGACCTAGGAGTAGTGACGTGCGATACCACTTAACTCCTATACGATCCAATACCAAGTTATACGCAGGCTGGTATTGCTGATACCGATACCAATACTTTTTACATATTTTATCTCTAGTTTAATGTGACCTCCCTCCTCCCGTTTCTGTATTTATGAGAGAAATAAGCAGTAGGCTGTAGCCTTACCAATTCAAAATAATAGCTGCATAATGATAAGACATCATTTACTGTCATGTTCTTTAATTATAATAAAAATATCCTGCTCAGAACTGCCGTTTCATAACATCATCCTATTATTTTGACTTAATCTCAGATGTTTAGCGGAGTTTGCAGTGTTGCCAAAGTATTTCACTGTCTTTGCACACACATCACACAGAGCACATTATTAACTTCACAGCTAAAATACAGCCAGACATGACTGTTTTTACAGTCAGCCATAGTCAGTATTCAATCGCAGGAAATGTGAAGGGCTGCAGCAGCTCACTTCAAAGAAGCTCCGTCACAGAGCCGTATCGCAAGCATGACTTTGACAGGCGGAAGGAAAAGTAGTTCCTATCAACCGAGTAGCCTATACTTAGACCATCCTGGTGACAGTAAGATACTTATGATAAAACACACACTCACTCCAATTATGGAGTTTAGATATCAATCCTATTATATGAGTATCGATCCTAGAGCAGGAAATGTTGGTATCAGAAATATCGATACTTTAGGATCGATCCGCACATCACTACTGCAGAGCCATAAACGTCTAAAAATGACGCTAAAGGGGTACCCAGGGCGTTAAAAAATGACGCCAAAGGGGCTTGACCAAGTGTCAATATGTGACGAGTTGGGAGTGAGAATGTGTTGAATTTCAGCACACTAGCATGGTAAACTAAGATGGTGAACATGGTAGGGTTAAATACCGCTAAAGACTGTTTATAAGGAACCACTAGACCGCACGTGACTCTCCCTTGTGTAACATAAGGTGTGTTTGACTTCATGCAGTGCTTTGCAGCACTGACTTAACGTTATGCATACTGGACTCAACATAAGGAATGCTGGTTAGAAATTTTGTCTGACTTTAGCCTCTGCAGTCGGAGGGGTGAGGTACTGGGTTGTACGCTTTCTTCCAAAATTATTTAGTAACTTCCCAGTAATGTAGTTCACAAACTAGTTAGCAATTTACTGTGAAGACTCCCGCTGACTCTGCACCACGGTCTGCTCTGTTGTGATGTGTGTGGGACATGTGGGACTCGACAGAATGTATACTTGTTTGAGTGTATGTGGATTGCCATGTTTTGAGCCCTTTTAGTTTGAGTGTGTCTGTCACTATCTCAAACACCTCAACAGCACAGGACAAACAGTAACAGTCTAAAAATAAACCTTATTGTTTATTCCATCCATTTTCATGGAAGCAACAGAAACAGAAGTTTGATTCCAAGCCCTTAAGGCTATGTTTGCTCGTTCAGGTAATAGACATTTGAGTTCGAATTTTATTGTTAGAAATTATATTTTAGTGTTCCCACCAAGTTGGAAGTTTGTGCTCTTGTGCACCTTTTAGTTTCCAGTGCTGTTTCTACAGTCAGAGTCACACGGTGCATAAAGCAGATAAACCTTCGTCTGCTGGCAACTCTTTGGTAAAGGGTGAGAAATTTGTAAAGACACAAACAAACAGACAAAAAACAAGCAACTTGGCTGTTAGATCCTGCTAGAGGGAGAGAAAAAACTGATCAACAAGTTGACTCTGAATGCTCTGAGCTCTTTTATCTATAGGTTGTTGAAGTGATGGATGGTACTCATCAGTATTCAGCATCTCTGGATCTGTTGGCATCTCTCTGGGCACTTAGTTATTTCACTAAAATGGTAAAGTGGATGACATACTGCAGATGGATGGAGATGGAGTTTTTTTCCCTCTCTTGTAACCCTGTTCCTCAAACGTAAAACACACCAGCATCCAGGGTGCGAACTACGGGGGAGCCAGGAGCCAGAGCTTAGCTCCCCTTAATAAGACATCAACTCCCCTAAAAGCATGATTTGTGATATTTTGGGGGGTCTCTAAAAGATTGACAGCATGCTTTCTTGCCATTAATCTGTGTTTTTCTCTGTCATCATGGATCATGCGGAGCGTCAGATTTCAGCCAGCCAGAGGGAACGATCACCGACCGTCTGCAGCGGGCCAGTCGCTCTGCGATCTCCTGTCCCTGGTCTGCCCCACTCCCTCTCCAGTACGGGTTGTGTGGCTAGTACGACCGACATGCTGTGAACAGTTCCTGATCATTCCCTCTGGCTGGATGAATATTACGCATGACCCATGCACTACAGCAGCTGGGGGCTCTCCACAGCCACGCAATTTTCTAAATTCTTCCCTCTCACAGAGAAAAGAAAGGTCAGGTCGCAAACACAGCCAATGCTGATGTGTGAAGCGCAATTGTAGCAAAATGGTTACTAATGATAATAATATTATTATTATTATTATTATTATTATTATTATAAGACAAACATGCCTGATACTTTCACAGTCAGCCCCAGGCATACATGCTTGCAGCTATTAATGATTCAGCAGTAAGGATGGAGTTGTTGTCTTTGACCAGATGTTGCTGTAACAACACTACACCTTAGTAGCTTTTAAAAATATAGCCTATATCTCAAAAACATAGAATAGGGTGAAGATAAGAATGACTAAGGAAAAGGGAGAAACAGCTCTGATGATAAAAACTGCTCAGGTGTTCAGTTTGTAGCAGGTGATAATATTGAATTATGGCCCAACCCTAATTATATCACTACATTACATATGGAACTTGGTAAAATGTTGAGCCCTAATGTATGTCCAAAAACACCCATACACCCGCACGCAGGTATGTTAGACTTGCTTTACAAATGTAGCTATGTTTAAAGTAACTTGTAGGCTACAGGAGACAATGACATATTAGGTTTCTGCTGCTGTTGATCATAGTAGTCAGCCTTGCAAAGACATTCCCTTCTGCTGTCAGTCTATAGTCTACTAGTCAAGAATTTATTAAAGACACTGTGCATTCCTCTGTTTTAGTATGTCTTGTAGTTCCTGTATCTCTGTGTGGAAAAGTCCCAGTCAATGACAGCAGTTCAGCAGCCCTTTACCTTCATTTCCTCTAAGCTTTTTGTATTTGTGCCTTACCTACTTCTCATAGTCACCTTTTAAATGTCACAACTCCTCTGAGGAAAATCAGCCTCGCCTGTTCAAACACCGCTGCTTCATTTATCCAGCTTTTCTTGGCCAAGGCCATGCTCTCTCGACACATTATCCACTGAGGTTTCACAGTGCTCATCTTACTTCTCTATTTCGCTTCACTATTTCAGCTGTATTTTGCAATTGTTGCTCCGCTGTTATCTGTCAGCTTCAGGCCAGGTTGGATGTAGATGAAGAAAAAGCTGCACTGTGAAACGTGTTAGGATACAACAACAGCTTAGCATATTTTCTTTAGTCAGAACTGGAGTGAAAAAAAATTACTTTGATGGTCTTTGATAGATCCAAAAGTCACACACTGACTCAAAAGTCGCTATTTGTATAACATTTTGTGAGCCTGTCAGAAAACCTGTCAAGTTTGAAATTGTCTGAGTTATTTGGTATAATTGACCAAACTACCCTCCTTGGAGCATATATAGGCTAGCTATAGCCACAGTCTTTCATCATGATATGTATGTGGCTGTTATGTGCAAATTGTAGACCTTTTACAGGGATCTTGTTTTTGTTTAATGTTGTTTAATGTTTAAAAGTGAGCAGGAGACGCATTTTTGACATACTCATGGAGCTAATGTTAGCTTGATTAGCTAGCTACAGTTGTCAATTCAGCCCCTCAAAAAAGACATTTTCCAGTTAGAAATGATAAATGGCTACCTTTGACTACCTCTTAAGGACCCATTGTTAAAAATTACTAGAATTTCAAGTGGTAAATCCTCCACTGTTGTCACTATAAGCAAGGCATAGCCAGGTGGGTTGGGCTTAGCAAATGATCAGTTGATGTGACAAGTAGTATGTGAAAATGTACTTCATAACTCATTTTGATACCAAGTAATCTATTTGAAAAGCTAATTTAATTTTGAAGTTTATTACAGTTACTACAATATTCCATCTTCAGGATATTTAATTTACTGTAGTTTGTTATATATTACGTTTTGTCACTGTTTAAAACAGCGTGTGATATTAAGAAGTGGAATGCAGATAGCACTGTGTGGGTTGATTGCTCGTCGATGTGTTGGTAATGTCTCGGGGCTCCAGTAGGGGGATCGCGCGCTTCTCTTCCTCATTCAATACAGACGAGTGAAGGCGAGAGCTGCGTGGGTGTGTTTCTTCAACCTTCTCCTGTTACTTTCCCCCTTTTTAAGGTAATTACCACTCACAAAGCACCGTAAACTGAAACACACGTTGATAGTATATGAGTATTACGAGTGATAGAGACGTTTTTTCTCTTGCTAACTGAGAGGACGTGTATGCCAGCAGCCTCATGGCGCCGTCATGTCCGAGTCCCGCCATACACGAGTGTTTACTTTTGTCGTTGGTGCTTAAGCTAGCTAACTTAATGTTAGGTCCACATATTTATGCTGTAAGGTTTATGTGCAAATGTATCACTATAAGGGCTTAGTTCATGTCATGGCTGAGACAATGAAGAAGTGAATATGTTAAAAGTACATTTAATTTCAGGGTTATGTGAGAACTCGGTTAAAAAGGAGTATTAAAATGTCATTTGACAACTTTGGCTAAAACAATTTCCATTTCATGTGATAATTTAGTTAAAAAATATACTTTAGAATGTATTAAGAAGATACTCATGGTGACTGTGGTCCTAAATCTGAGTGCATGATTATGTTTTTTGTATACATTGTTTAAAAAGTAATTTAATACAGAGGAGTGAAGGCCAGAGCTGCTTGTTTCTTCAACTTTCTTCCATTACTTTCCCCCTTTTTAAGGGCATAACATTGACACTCTGATTTTCAGCTCATGTACAACAGTATTCTGTATTTTACATAACTAGAATTGAACAGTTTCACATGTTTGACACGCAGATACCAATGAACACATCAGGGGTGAGCAGAGGAGGTTTTAGAGTGGTAAAAGCAAGATATGATGTTCAGGGGAGATTATTGTACGCTATACAAAGCCATGGCAAATTCCTCTCTATCTGAAGATGCAATAAATGACCTGAGCTTGAAAGGAAATGCACAAACAAACTCTGAAGTACCTTCAAAGAAGAGAGGAGTTAGACCTAGGCGGTCTGTGACAGGCTATTAACAACTGTCAACAGCCTGTGGTTGGGTAATGAAAGGTAATGAAAATCTCTCTGTGCTTGAAATAAAGTCCAATAATTTTGACAAAGTAATCTCAACTGAAGTCTTGTTGTCAGAGTAGGGAGACAGGACTGGGCATTTCTGAATGGATTGTAAAAAATTTGACATGTTGACGAAAAAGTCATAATAATATGAAAACAACTTTGTAATTTAATGCAAATGTATAATTTTTTTTTTTTTTAAACCTACCTGTCCTTTACTCTGCTGTGCATTAACCGATGTTATTGCAGGTTTGGGACTGTAATGCATGA